>NW_015635523.1:2242178-2275651 GCF_001515625.1 Sinocyclocheilus rhinocerous
AATTCAAATGGAAAACAAATATTCTCAGATTATGTAATCCGTATGAAACCTGCATACAGACGCATCACTACTGCGGAGATGACGAGTCAGTGTCGCCGACTTCATCTCTTAAACCGAGAACAAAGAAAGCACTAGTTTATCAAAATGTTAATGCAGTCTCCTTACTGTTTTTCCCTGACACGTTCATAATCATTACTCCTATTAAATGAAAAGCCCATTGGCAGGTATTTTTCTTTGTTTTAAAGGGGTCATATGATGCTTTTTTAAAGATCATTATTTTGTGTATTTGGTGTAACAGAATATGTTGACATGCTTTAATGTTCAAAAAACACATTATTTTTCAAATACTATACATTATTGTAGGTCCTCTCTCTTCCAAAGAGAAAGGAAAACTTGAAATCGCATCATATGACCCCTTTAAGCATAAAGTCAATTAATTTTGATATATTTTTCAGAAAATAAGACCTAATATATAATTTTGCTTAGATTAAAAACTCTTCAGAAAATATTTTTTGTAGTGTGAAGTAGAGATTTGACTCATTTTGTGAAAACGGCTTTTAAATATATTGCAATTGCAATCCACAGATGCAAATAGATGAAGTGTAATGAAATAAACATTTAAATGTCTGTTTTTCTTTTCATTAGTCAGAAAGACAACAAAAAAAGCCCAAAATCTCAAAACTGACTAGTGCATGCCTATACTGTCTTGCCTTAATGCAACTTAAGTGCTTAAATTTTCTTGTATTAGTTACTGTTTTCCCACAGGGATGATCAGTTGAGCCTCAAATCTGATGGCACTGCTCAGGTTGGTCCTAGTTTGCGGATGGAGTTTTGTTGACGGTGATTTGGCTCAGTCATGTAATGGATCTGACGTCGTCTCTGTCATTGGTCTGTGGCCTGTGGTCCTTCTAATCTAAAGATATGATGCCCACCCAGAGTGTTTCATACGAACCGCCACTTCACATAAAGATCCCATAATGGTTAAAAGAACTGTTTAAAATACTGTGAGTGGGTGTGTGTGAGAAAGAATGAGAGAGAGAGATGGAGACAATGCCATCTAATGCATCTTATGATAAGATCTAGACTCTTCCTGTCTAGAGCACATAAACACCCCGAAAACGTATTTGGGCACTGAACCACAGAATAGTGCTACTCTTTAAAAAAATAAATGTAACCAACTGGTCTCGAGGTCATTTTTCATGGATGTACAAAATCAGTTTCCCTCAGGTTCACACAGATGTCCTATCAGAGGAACCACCGATGTAATTTATCATATTAACTATGAACATGTTCCACAATGTTTGACAACCAGAGAGTGTCCAAGACTTTTTGTCATTTTCGTTTTGAACAATTTATCTATTGCTTCCTATTTTGTAAACGTAACATTCCTCATTTGTGAAATGTTTTCATTAAAAAGTGTGCTTGTGCTATATTTCATTAAATATATACTCCAGTTGAAAAGTTTGGAGTCAGTAAGTTTTTTAATAATTGTGAATGAAATCCCTTATGTTCACCAAGGCTGCTTATTTGATCGAAATAAACAATGATATTGCAAAATATTATTATAATTTAAACTCTTTTCAGAAACCTTTTATCCCTGAAGCATGTTTTATTATATTGTGCTGATTTTAACCCTGTGAGAAAACCTTTTTATTCAGTTAACTCTTTTGAAGAGATTTTTAACAGAGTTAAGCCAAAAAACCTGATATAATTTAGCCATATTTGTTTCTCGCCATGAAAATAGCCACACAAGCTGGCATGGTGTTAAATAAACAAACAAATTAACTGTTTTCTATTTTAATATATTTCAAAATATAATTTATTTCTGTAATGGCAAATCTAAATTTTCAGCAGCTGAATTTACTCCAGTCTTCAGTGTCACATGATCTTTCAGAAATCAATATTTATTTACATTTACATTTAGTCATTTAGCAGACGCTTTTATCCAAATTGACCTTGACCTATATTGCTTACTGCTTTATACAGCTTTATATTTTTGTGGAAACTGTGATACAATTCAAAGCAAAAGTCTTTACTGTCACTTTTGATCGACTGATTTAATTTATTCTTGCAGAGTAAATGTACTGATTGCCTATAAAAATCATAGTGAATGGTAGAGTGCATATATATTAGCAAAAACACACTTCTTATATATTAAAATGAAGTTAAATGCTAAATAGAATAAATTATAATTTTTTACAGTATGATTTAAATTGCATAATTATACACATTAATGAATACTGTTCAAAATTAAGATGCTGTATTTGTACACTCTTTAGTTGTCAAATGTTAGTGGGATCATGTTCATAGTTAACTTGGACACTTGTGTGAACTGGAATGGAAATTACTTCATATCCACTAAAAGTCACCTTAGGCCTTCAAAAGTTTGTAAAGGCCGCTCTTGGTTATATATTAGTGTAGCTTAGTGTAGCTTAAGTATCTCATGGGTTGTATGTATTTGCGCATTTACTCTACCTACAGAGTTTTGTATTCTAGTGCATTACTGGTTGTGCTTTCTTTTTTTTCTTTTTTTGTAGAGACTGTCCACAAAGTGACAGGAAGTAGAGTTATATAAATTGAGCTGTTAAGATCCACATTAATACATCTGCTGTATGTTGAATCACAAACACATGCTGTATTTAAACCCCAGACTCTTTAAGCACCTGTGCTGTGGCCAGTAGTGTTGCAACAGGGTAATAGGATGCTATAGGTGGGGATCAGCGCTGCTGTTTTTGGCTTGTGAACACCTGTCTTTGGGGCAGCCCCATCTGACAATGCAAAGCGTCAATCACCCCGGCCATAACTGCAAAGGCACATGTAGATTGCATCAGCCCTTTGCTTTGAAAACAGCTTGTTGCCCTCTTACTTTCCAAAAATTGCTGATGCTATAGGGAATTTCTTACAAATCTGTTTCCAATGAAGAACAAAAAAAAAACAAAAAACATTATTTTCATCACTTTTTGTCCACATGATGTTTTTGACCCAAAATTAAGTGGAGGGAATATCAGCAGATTTGGGTTATTTATGGACTTGTTTTTCCTCAAGACGTAGTACAGAGAAAATGAAGATGCATTCGAAGAACTGGATGTGATTTGAGAGTTGCGTTTACCGTGTCATTGCTGTTTATCTTTCGGTGTCCTTTTGTGGTTTTACCAAGCACATGCACAGATATGATGCAACTTAAGTCCATCTGAGCGTGTGTGTGCGTGCGCATCTGTTGTGAGAGGTTCAAATAGGGTTGTTGTAGTATTGTGTATGTAAGAGAAAGTGTAGGTAAAACAACAGAAACATGAAGTTTACCACATATCAGAGAATTTACTTGTTCAAGTCTTTTGTGGATGTGTGTGTGTGTGTGTGTGTCTAGGTCAGGTATCTACTTTGTGGGGACCAAATGTCCCCAGCATAGTGAAAAGGGAAAGCACCTACATTGTGGCCAGCAAACAGCTTAACATACATACTAAATATCACATAAAAAATTTTTATGCAGAATGGTGTGTGTGAGGTTTAAGTTTAGGGTTGGATGATGGAAATATTATTAAATAAATGGAAAGTCCCCACCATGATAGAAAATCCTAGGTGTGTGTGTGTGTGTGTGTGTGTGTGCTTGTGAACTAACCTGTGAATAGATATTAAGATAAAAACTATGAAACCAAAGCTCTGAGAGTAAAGTGAATTTCTTTGATAAATATCTAGATTTCTTAGAAACACCCTCACTTTTCTTAAAAAAAATTTTTTTTATATTTATATAGAAAAAAGGACTGCTTTTGTGCCCTTTTTACGACGTGAAGTAGGTCTGTAGGATTGTACCCATAATTCCCTATCAAAGATCTTTCCTCCTCAAGGCATCAAAAGATTAATTTTATTTACTGCCATTTTAAGTCATTTTTCTCTGTCAGTGAAACAAGTTAAATTGTTTTTCTCTGTCCTCCTTGTTCCAGATTTCACATTTTTGGCAGAACGTTGCAAGCTATACATTCAGCTCTCTTACATGAGAGTTTACATTTACTCGTTTTTACGCTCAGCTCATAAATATCCCTTAGAGAGCATTTAGATTTACACTACAATTATCCAAACATCACACAATCAAAAAGAAATAAAATGCTGTTATTTCTGGAATATTCATGTCATCGCTGTGAACTTTCTGAAGCAATATGCAATTTCTGCAGGTCATGCAGGCCTTCCTGTTGCAAGCCTGGATGGTGTGCTGCATCGTATCCTGGGCTTTATGACACAAATGTTAATGTTTACCTCTTTTACTACCTTCCACTTATGAACTCTTCTTCCTCTACATTTATGGTCCTGCCTTGCTCCTGTTATGGGCTCCTCTTTGATTTTATAGGTGTGAAAAGATCCATCAATAATCACTGAACTTCATTCGACTTAATTGCGTCAGTTAAAGTGTTATTTCATTGTTCAGTAATGTGATTTTAAGAGCTATGCAAAGGCATCCATCCATTCAGGAAAAGCAGACCCAGGGTGAGATTCATTTAAGTTTCAGTGTATCTCTTGAACGGTACCAAAACAGTAGGAAAATCAAGGACCTATCATTGAATTATACAACTTTGAGACCTGTACCACTTTTAAATGTATGACTCTGTATTGTGTTTTCCTTTTGTGTGTAGTATCAGTCAAGTTTAATTAACAGACTCTTGCATATGATTTTAAAGTATGTTCTTGTGCTGCTTTGACAAGCAGGGCATGTAAGTAGTGTTTTTGCTCACACACAACTGTTCGTGCTCTTATATAAATAAACTCTTTTATTTACTGTTATTTTATTGGTTTGCATTCTTGCTACAGTAAACGTATCTTGTTATTGGCATTGTGGGAGCATTTGATGAAAGTTAATTGTGTGTTTGGCCTGTGAACTAGTGTTAATATTTCTTTGAATGCTCTAGAAATTATGAGAGTTGCTATTTGTGCAAACAGATTGTATTTTAAAGGCTTATTTTAGTCCTGTTTATCTTTAAACTATTGCATGTAGTTTTTTCTGATTTTTTGCGTTAGCAGGACTTTTATGGCTGATGCAAATATGGGAAATGCTTTCAGTTCTCTTTCCCTCAAAATGAAACTGGGTAAATTCTTTATTTCTTATTTATAAGGTTGCAGTTTTACCAGGGCAAATGTGGCTTCATTCACGCATGTGACACATGGCTGAACATTAAGTTTGAATGTATAACAGACTGGATGTTGACCCTGAATTGCGTGGAAAATCATTTTCAAGCAGTGTGCAAGCAACAGATAATTTAAAATGTTTTATATTTAAGATAAAAGAAAATGTATTATTTTAAATAAAGTGCTTTCCCTAAATGTCTATTATTTTTTAAGTGTATCTACATACATGCAGCTTTATGTACTAGTGTAATTCTGAACCTTAGAATCTGGTGAAAAGCATTTTTACTTTGCTGGCATTTTTGTGTTTTATATAATTTTTTGTTCGTGTTTTTTGTTAATTTGCTGGAGATCAGATCTGATTAACTCAATGACAGTCTCTTGACTGTAAAAAAAATGAAAGGAAAAAAATCAGCTATTTGTTCTGTAATGTATGGATATTTAATGAAACATTAACAAACAATAAATGACTTTTTATTCATTTACTATTTTCAAGGCAAATTTCTATGAGACTATATTACAGATAGGAAAATAGCATAAAACATTTGACTAAAGAAAAAAAAGGGAATAAGAAAAACATCTCAATTTGATGCATCCTATCTGTGAGACATAAAGGAGACACAGACATTACCATTTTAAGATTAATACCAGTGAAATGCCTTTTCGCATTGTCTGCCAAGAATTTTAAATATACATGTAGGCTACAGTTTCTGTATGTATTGTATTTCATGACTAGGTCAATGGCTTTGGCCAGGGTGGCCCTAAAGAATTGTTTAAATGAAGAGCAAACATACGAGATGATGGATGTCTGTTTTCAGTCTGGTCAGTGTGTGTTCTATTATTGCTATATGGATCTTCCTGTCTTAAAGTGGGATGTCTATAAATTACAACTGTTGATAGTGGAAAATATTTTATCTTCGCTGTTAAGAGTTATTTTATGCATTACGTTTTGGCAAAGTCTCTGACAAGTTTAGCTGATTTGTGAGGGCTTAATAACTGACGTCAGTTAGTTCAGGTCTTGCCTTATTTTGTGGAAGTACACTTAACCAAATGATCCATCGTGAGGAGATATCAGGGTCCTGAAGCAGCTTTTTACAGGATGCGAGAGGAGAAACAGAATTTAAAAGTTGGAACAAAATGTGAAAACAAGCAATTACTGGAATGGAACCGTGTCCTTGTTCACTCAGTGCAAATTATCTTTAGACTATGCATGATTTGACATTACTAGTAGTCCTGAAAGGCTTTGATTTCCTGTTTAAGGCTTTTCCTTTGTCTCAGATGGAGTGTGGCTTATTGTTCTGTCTTATATTAATGCTACTTATTGTTGTTATTTCCTGATTTGCAGGCTAATCGTAAGCGAGATCTTAGAATTAATGCCTTGCCCAGGGCAGGCTTGCTTGTAGATATTAAACCATTCCATCTATGTAGGCTTGCTTTCAGATTGTGTTAACCAAAAGGATAAATTGAATAGTTCACCCAAAAATGAAAATGACTTTTTTTTTTTTTTTTTTTTTTTTTTTTTTTTTTTTTTTTTTTTTTTTTTTTTTTTTTTTTTTTTTTTTTTTTTTATTCTGTGCAACACAAAATTAGATATTTAGCAGATTGTGCAAGCTGCTCTTTTCCATACAATGAAAGTGAATGGTGACCAAAGCTGCAAAGTAACATTTTCAGATGATAACAACCTAAAACTATCATATGGCTTCAGAAGACCTTAAATATACCACATTTATGCTACTTGTATGGTGTTTTTACCTTTTAAAGCTTGACAGCCTCTGGTCCCCATCCACTTGCATTGTATAGAAAAAAGCAGCTCAGATAATCTGCTAAACATCTCCTTTTTGGAAAAAGGAAGTCAAACAGGTTTGAAATGAAACGATAACCGAATATTCATTTTTGGGTGAACTATCACTTTAAGTGTTGGCTTAGTGCTGTGTGTATTGTGTAGTTAGTTAAATCATACTGAAACAGTCTGTGGTCTCACCTCAATTAACCCCTCCCATTGATGATATCATCACCGTTGATTGGTGAAGACAGGCAGTTGTTTTCATTCAAACAATGCTTTTGTGTGTGGCTTATTTTGTGCCTATTCAAATAGGCTTGCCGCCGTATTGATAGTCATGGGCTCAGTATATGAGCTCAAAGTGAACGGCAGCTAACTGATCGACAGAGGATGCGTCCTTTCTCCATGCATTTCCATCTGACAGTATCTCCTGCTGTTCCTTTTGAACATTCGTGAATGGCCACATTATCAAAACAAAGAATATGCAGATGACCCTGTTTTTAATTAAAGTACTTTAAATGTGACTGATGGTGACAAGACAGAAAAGAGAAGTATGCCTAGAGAAAATAGTGGATGGATGGGAAAGATACTCCTGACAGGAGAAATCAAATCAAAGCTCGACTAATCTGAACTCATTCCAGTGCTAATAGGAGACATTACTAAGTGACCACCATTGCTATTTCTGCTACGCTCATAGGCTTAAAATTGTGGTCATAAATAACTAATTTGGTGTTGAATTCCTGGCATGGAGGAGTTAAATTCTTGCTCCTTTCTGGAAAGCACGGAAGGCAAAGTCACCTGTTCTCGAGGCATCACTGGACAAAGACAGCATTGAGCTGAAGGTCTCAGGGTTGAGTCCCCATGGAGGATGACTGGGTGGTGACCAAGCTTTTCACTGGAATGTTAGTATGAGTTATCTTACTAATACTGACCGTAATAATACGCAAGAAAATAATCAGCCCTTTATTCCCAGTATTTGTGAGTAGACAGATACCGGATCAGAGTCACAAGAGGGTGAATAAACTGATTGCAAATCAAGTTACGCCAGAAAACTACAGAAACTAGGCTTTTTAAGTGTTGAACAGTGAACAAAAGGTCTTTAATTGTCTTACTAAGGCTTTATGCAGCAAGACAGAACAGAATCGATCAATGACTTATTTCATTAGATGTGAGCGAGGTGACAGCTTTATCTGCAGCTACTGTTTCTCTGACCTGCCCAAGGCCTCATGTTGTGCGGTAAGTCGTGCGAGTCATTGCAGCCCCATCCAGCCGGGAATCTGAGTCACGGGGCCTTTTTTACCGCCTTTTTTCAGGTAGACATGTTTAAACTGCACAGGGGGGCAACTGTAGTGAAACTGGCCAATGTTAGTGTGGAAAGGGGGATTTTTTTTTTACGCACAAAAGTTTAAGTTCAGAAGTGTGCCGCGTGCATGCAAGAATTTTGGACATTTGCATAGCAGTGTACAGGTGCTTTTTCAGGAGTTTTTCTTAAAAGTCTGAGATAAATCAGAACCAAACCTGAATTGCCTGATAGTATATTTATGCATTTAGGGGAAAATTAGGGGCATTTTGTTGAATTCTTCAGATCTCTAGATAAATACAAATATCTGAGTGAGTTCTTTGTTTATGCAGTATTAAACCCTTCTTGTTGCATGACCCCACAACAGGTGTAAATCCCTTTTCTCACATGCAAGTTTAGTTATATTAGAAATTTTAGATATCTTAATTTTAAGAAATATTAGAACTTTTAGAAATTTATTTATTTTTATTTTTGTTTTGTTTTTGTACAACTGTGTAAATTGAATGATCTCTTTTTATTTATTTATTGGCTTATTTGTTTATCAGAATGACAGGGATTTGTGGAGAGGGAATGAATTCAGAGAATGCATTTTGTTTGCTCTAGAAAATATCTTGATGCAAACATATTAAAGTTTCTATGCAAAAGCATATTGTCATTTTAATGCTATTGATTTAATGCATCTGAAATTACAAAATAATTGAGAATAACTAAATGAAATAAACAATAAAGCAAACTACTGTAATAACTTTCAAGAAATGAATAGTATAAATGAAATGTATAAATAGTAACGTAAGCTATATTCAAATTATATTGAATTGTGCTTTGGAAAATCCTAATAGGACTGTGATTTCTTGATATTATTGTTGGTTTAAAACATTTTAAATGATAGTTATCAGCTTTGATATGTGTTTGTCTGTTCGGCTGTGACTCTTTGGGTCACGGGTGATTGGTTAGGTGACATCCTGTTGAAGGTGAGCACGGTTTACCCGCAGACCTAGAGCTCACCGGATAACTCAACCTACAGCTGCTTCACTGTATGACTGTACAGAAAGCATCGTTTCTGTGTGGTTACAGCTCAGTAGGTGTGTGAATGCATCCATCTTGTGCAGCTCTTCTGCATGTAGCAAAAGAAAAATTGGGATTTTGCATGTACAGGTGAAATGTTTAATTATGACATCCTCAAAATCGTTATTATTACTCATACTTTAGTATTTTTTCAGTTTAGTCCAATCAGTCTATGCGGATATTTTCCATGTGACATGCGATCTTCAATCTTCGTGTTTGTATTGATATATGTACGTAAGCAGAGCTCTGTTGCTGCCGTGTATGTTTCCGTTTCAAAACTCATGTTCTTAATCATCACTCCCGTCAAAACGATTCTCATTGCACAAACCTATTTCTCATGTTCGTTAGTGAGCTAGACTTGCAGTGCAGCCGCAAGTGCGTCAATATTGGATGCCATTGTGAGTGTTGCTCTGAGGTTTAAATATCCTGTTTGCACACTTTTCATTATCACAAAATGTATCTTCGTTGAGCTTAACGGTTATTTATTGCTTATTTATTAGCCAATATAGTCTTTGTGGTCTCATTGGTGACATCTTTTCTAACTAGAATGTCTTTCAGTGTATTTGCAGTTATGCAGAGGGTCACCAGTGCAGTGGTCACCTAGAATAGGCAGATTGCAGACTCACCAACCAGTGTGTCTCAGGGCCATGCCGAAGTGCCAGTGTTCGTGATTAAAGGGATAGTTCACCCAGTTTGTTCCAAACCCGTGAGACCTCCGTTCATCTTCGGAACACAAATTAAGATATTTTTGATGAATTCTGAGAGCTCTCTGACCCTCCCATCGGTAAAATAATCCATGTGACATCAGGGGTTCAACCGTAATTTTACGAAGCTACAAGAATGTCTCCTCCGCATCACCCTAGCACCATTTTGGAAAGTAACCACTGAACTTGAACCGCGTATGCTGTTCTGTGTCAGCTGTGTCACACTCTCGTAGCTTCGTAAAATTACGGTTGAACCCCTAATGTCACATGGATTATTTTACCGATCTCCTTGCTACGTTTCTGGACGATGATCGTGGTAATTACATTGCTGTCTATGAGAGGGTCAGAGAGCTCTCAGAATGCATCAAAAATATCTTAATTTGTGTTTCCGAAGATGAACGGAGGTCTTACGGGTTTAGAACGACATGAGGGTGAGTAATTAATGACAGAATTTTTATTTTTGGGTGAACTAACCCTTTGACTTGACACAGCATCTTAAAAACACAGCGCTCATGTGCAAGACACGAGATGTGAGCGCAACGGTCATAAACATCCGTCTAGTGTGTTTACATAGAAAAACAATGGAATGGAAAAATGTGTTCTGTGTGAATGCCCCCAAACATTGGTTGTCACCCATGAGGGAGTTTTTTTGTTAGACACCCCAATCTGGAGGAAGTGGCGATCAACAGTCAATTTTTTATTTATTTATTATTGTTATTATCATTATTATTATTATTATTATTGTACGCTCTCTCTCTACCTCCCTACACTATTTTGAGTGATTCATTGGCCCAAAAAGATAAAATGCATTATAATATCACCATAATTAAAGTTAAAGTAAAAATCTGATATTCTGACAGCCTTAGGGCCCTTTCACACCAAGGACGATAACTATAACGATAACAGTAAGTAAAGTTTTAATAATTGTTATAAATCAACGAGAATAATGAGAAACAATCAAAGTCTACACCACAACTGTAATGATAACGGCACTGAAAAACAATATTGTTTGGAATAACTCAAAAAGTTTTTTTCCAACTAATGAACTGTAAAAACATTGATAGCAAGTCAAAATCCACCCAACTTTAAAGAGCGTGAGTATTTAAAGTGGCAGATGGCATTATTGGAGCATGCACTAATAAAAAGAACGTTATTGTAGTTTTCTTTATTGTTATCATTCTTGGTGTGAATGGGCCTTTAGTTCCACATAAGAAAAAGTCCTACAGGTTAAAGTTGACAACATAAGGTTGAGTAAATGACAATGTTTTTTTTGGGGTGAACTATTCCTTAAAGGTTCCAGAATGGTCCCCCTAAACTAAGGACTTTTTATTATGGCAACGTGTACTAACTAACAGACCTTCTCCTTTTAGCTTGAAAGAGATGCACTTCAAAGTATGCATGCAGTCTGAATAGGGATACTGGGACTCCTTTGCCCTAAACACATTGCTTCCCTGGCTGGCATTACAGAATAGCAAGCTTACATATTCAAAAATAACAATACATTTTCTATTCATATACTAATAAAAAACATGCAGTTTGTTAATGTCCTTAAGGTGGTTTTGTCAGAGGGAATGTATAGACGGTTAAAATATGAGAGTGAGTAATTAATGACAGAATTTTCGTTTTTGGGTGAACTATTTCCCTTTAAGAGGAATGGAAGGGCATTACAGGGTGGACTTCTCCCTTACATTCCCCTGAACCAGACACCCCAGCTTTCCTTCCTCCTCTGGCCCAGCCGTAAGCAGCCCTGCCTGGCCTTGCCCGCACAGTCATCCTGGGCATGTTTGGTCCTCCAGTGAGTCAGTAAGCAGTCCACCCATAGTGATTTTGTGAATTGTGTTGCTGTGTAATCAGAGCTCGCTTTGAGGATGGCTGATTTCTGACTGATCTCTCATGCCTAAGCTTGTTGCATGGGCACATAGGAATGATTTGTTTATGTCAATTGGAATTTTCAACTGATATTTTAGCAGAAGCGTCTTTGATCACTGGTGCTCTGTTCCAAGACCAAGTGAGCGACAGCTTTTTAGGCAGCGTTTTAGGCCTCATTGAGACATTGCCAAAGTTGGTCCAAAATGTTTCAAAACAGTGTTCTGAGAAACATGTTCTTGATTAAATTTGATCTATCTATATTATTTATTGTAGTATATTAAATAGCAGTTTTATAGTTATGCAGAGCTTTTGATTGATTGATTCTTAACATCTCTTTTGTCTTTTTGTTTTTTAATTTGTAGCACTTTGGGATTCTGTTTTTATTTATTATTATTATTATCATCATCATCATCAGTAATTTATTTATATGTATTGCATCTATTCTGTATATTGCATCTGTACATTTTTATCTATCTATCCATATATACATCAGTTTTATATATACATGTGTGTGTTTGTATATATATATATATATATATATACGTATATACACACACACACACAGTGTGTATGTATGTATGTATGTGTGTGTGTGTGTGTGTGTGTGTGTTTGTATTTATGCTAAGCAGACAGTATTTATTTTATAAGTATCATTCAGTCCTGAAAAATTATAAAAAATATAAATGTTAAATGAACGTTTATTAAAAATCAGATTTAAAAAAAAAGTGCATTTTACACAATATTTTAATGTGGTTTGTATTTATTCTTATTAGAGTATAATGTTTTTAGCTTAGTAGCTTGTTAATGGCAATCTCTATTGAAACTCTATTCAATCTCTATTGCCATCTCTTTTTTTTAAATTTACAACTTCAAAAAACATTTGTTTACAGTGATAATGTTCCAAATTGATCTCTAATGAGGTTCCATGACTGCTAGACAGCTGCCTGTGTAGGCAGTAGGTAAAAAAGTGTCTCACTAGGTTTTGGATCTCTAATCTGATTTTAAATGTAAATGTTTTGGCTCTCTAGTGGAGGTGTGAGTTTGTATGCACACTTGCCTGTTTTGTGTACACGTTTGTGCGTTCGAGGCGATGTGGTGGGAAGTGACACTTGTATGAGTGTGCTATAATTACTCTTTTTTTTTTCTCTCTTCTGAGACAGCATGGAGACCCAGAGGGGAAGAGATCAGTATTCCCTGTCACCCAGTCCCGTGCTGATAAGTCTTTTCCAAAATAGGAGTGATCTCACCCCTCTCTTTCTGTCTTCCTCTTCTCCTTTGTTTAGTCTGTTTTTTTTTTTTACTTCATTCTTACTGCTTAAACATGGGACTGGCACAGCTGGTGGAGAAAACAGGAATGAATGTGAGCACGTAAAGCAATGTATGTGTGTGTGTGTGTGTGTGTGTGTGTGTGTGCGAGTGATTAATACCCTGAGTTCGGGGATCTCCATTCAGGACACGTCCTCATGGTTTGCTCATGAGGTCATTGGGAAAGATCCTCATGTAACATGGAGCTAGTTTTAACTGACACTAAGAACCAGACCAGAGGTGAACGGCAGTGCACTTATCAATTCCTCCACAGAGCCTGACCTTCTTTTGTTTTAAAATACCTGCACTGTAAATGATTAGGAGAAACTCATCAAGGCCTTTTTTTAAGCCTCTCGCGTCATTAGTGTGTACAGATGTGTCTCTGTGTGTGAGAAGCTGTAGATATACACTGGTGTATGGCCTACACCCTTTATTTAAAGATGGCCGTCCTCATCAGCTGGCGGCAATGTTCCCTCTTATTTTTGTTCCTGCTGAACACAACCTATTTTTATTGGGTGTGTCCTTCATCCACCTGAACAGAGAAATATATAACATATAGATTATAAATAAAATAATTTTGATTATTAAACAGGCATAGAATATAAATTTATAATTGTCAATGATGTACATTTATAGACTTATACATTTTACATTTATACAGTATGTATTCCTGTGTGTGTGTTAAATACACAATTAATTAATTTATCTTATTAATCTGACTTGAATATCAATTAATACATTTGCATTTATTATATTTTTGCTATGTGTGTGTTTTAGATAAATTTACATGATTAAATGCATAATTAGTTAAAGCCGGAGAAATAAATGATTCAATATGCATTATGAATTTAGATTTTGACTTAATTTTATTATTAATTATTACTCTTCTAAAATATGTTAATATTTAAAAAATGTATTTTCTGTCTTGTTTTCCTCAGTAAAATTCATGATAACTCAATTTGTCAAGATAAGTTTTGTCAGGCTCATAAAACGCTAAAAAAATTATGCATTGCCTCTCTAGATGACTGAAATTCTCTAGTAATGCTGTTTTTGTCTTGTGAATTAGTCAGCCCTGAATATTTACACTTCTGTACTAAAAATCAGTAGGCTTGAGTTTGAAATGCCATCCTTTTTTTTTAAACTCTGAATTATCAATATCAAGGTTAGTCCCTCTTTTTATTTATTAATTTTTTAAAGTCTAGAATCTGTTGGAAATTTTTTCCCATTTGCGCGGTAGCGACATCAGAAGTGTGTGACCGTGCACATGCACAGCTTAGAGGAAACATTGGCTGGCAGCTTTAGAGGGGACCTGAGGTCAGAGGTCACCTGTGACTCAAGGCTTGAGGAATTCAGTCTCAAGGAAATGAATAGCATGGAAAAAATAAGTGACAGAAATTGTAACGGCTACAGGAAATGATAGCTCATTAGAATGACTGAGAATTATTAACTGTTTTATAGAGGGACCAGAAGTAAAGGGAAGCTGGAACCTGTTTACCTCCAAAAAAATCCCCATGTTGTTCGCTGGGGAACACAGAGCCATGAATGTTTTTGAAATGCCATCCTTTTTTTTAAAACTCTGAATTATCAATATCAAGGTTAGTCCCTCTTTTTATTTATTAATTTTTTTAAGTCTAGAATCTGTTGGAAATTTTTTCCCATTTGCGCGGTAGCGACATCAGAAGTGTGTGACCGTGCACATGCACAGCTTAGAGGAAACATTGGCTGGCAGCTTTAGAGGGGACCTGAGGTCAGAGGTCACCTGTGACTCAAGGCTTGAGGAATTCAGTCTCAAGGAAATGAATAGCATGGGGGGAAAAAATAAGAGACAAAAATTGTAACGGCTACAGGAAATGATAGCTCATTAGAATGTTGTCAGATGGTGACTGAGAATTATTAACTGTTTTATAGAGGGACGAGAAGTAAAGGGAAGCTGGAACCTGTTTACCTCCAAAAAAATCCCCATGTTGTTCGCTGGGGAACACAGAGCCATGAATGTTTTCACCTTCCTGCATGCTGATCCCATGGTTCTTCTTGCATGATGTTGCTTCTGGGTAAGGTTTAGTCACCTCTCCAAAGATCACAGTTTGTAAAACACAAGTGTTGACAGGTAATTCAGTTAATGGTGTTACAAGGCCTCATTCTGTTCTTCGCATCCATTATACTGGTTCAACTTACACTCAAAAATGCTGCTTCCTCCATTTATTTGGTTAAAAGGAGTGAATGCAACACAAATTGTAAAGTTAATTTCAATACATTTTATAAAATTACTTAATCCGTTTGCAACAGGACCACGTGGATCATTTTTATGCACTCAGGCAGGGGATTTCCAGTTCCCAGCATGCTCTGCATGGAACCGAATGGGAAGATTAAATGTTAGAATTAAGTGTTTGGCCTATTTTATGCATTTTTGAGCAAGATAAGGAAAGGAGGGAAACTTTCTTTGTGTTTAATGTTCCATTATGTTGGGATTTAAAGGAGTTTTTATTACAGTATGTTGCAGGTTTAGGGGTTACCTTGTGTTTAGATTGAATACGTGCTATTGTAAGTTAGTTTGATGTATTTACAGCTTAGTTTATTAAGAAAACCCATTTCCTACTGTCCACATTTGAATTAATATTAGCCAAAGTATTGTTGTTTTGAGTGTACTCGCACAGTCTTTCTCTCTGCCGCCATGCCTCACTCCTCATCCATAGCTTCTGTTGCTCTTTTTGTCTCTTAATTTTTCTCGCCGGATCTTGTTGACGTTAGCAAAGACTTCAAGCATGCTGAGTCAGAAGCTTGCGCGGTCAAACAGGCCTTGAGCCGAGGTAGCCTGCGCTGTCATTATCTAGATTTCATATCATCGATGACCAGCATCTTTATCATCCTGTGCTTGAGGATCATCATCCTTCCCTGCATGTGTTTGAATCATCTCCCATTTCCTGTTGCTGATGTCACTCAGCAGGGAGATGGACAGACACATGGAGCCAGCATACTAATGAAATGACCTCAGATACCCCTGTCCACTCACCTGTGCTTTATCGCTGGACGTAACATATCCTCAGCATCACTTAAATATGACTAATCAATACTAATCAATATGGCGAACCTTGATAACTTTGTTAGCTTGCTGCACTCATCCTAGCTGAGAGTTGAAAAGGGATTGTGGGAAGATTTGGTCTTGATCTGCTGACATATGCTCATTAGGTGCTTTTGCACAATGTGTATTGGTGTAAATTAAGAGACTTGTCAGTTTTGAAATTTTTTTTTTTAATTGTATTTGATACAATAAAAAATAGTAAGATGCAATATGATATGAAATATAAATAACTTGTGCTTGAATTTAAAATGTATAGAGAGATTAAAAACATGTAGAGTATATATTACTAATTCACTCTAGATTTTTATTTCATTTAATATGATTTTTATATAATTGCTATATTAAAATGTTTAATACAAAAAGTAACATATTTTTTTAAAAACAAATGTTTTACTTGCTTTTGATGATCAGATTTGATAAACAATGACTCATGGCTTTCCTGTAAATCCTGCTTAACTGAAATAACTGATATGACAAAGAAAATCTTTTATTGATTATTGATAACATACAGTTTTTAACAATAGTTAATTACTAAACTGCCATTTCTCTTCCAATATTTTAATGAATGCACATCAGTTGCTTGTATGTTGTGCAATGTTATTTAAGTCTTTTACTTTCATAAGAAAAATCATAAAGGAAATTTCGTATGAAAGATATATGAAAAGTTAGAAATTGAAATTATGATGCAATTACAGCAAAATAAGTCAACACTGTTGAGTGCACAGAACGGTGTTACACACTTTACATTTAATACAAAAATGAAGGTAAATTACTTGTATTTACAATATACATAGTATGCACTGTACATTAGAGGTGTTTGCAATTGTACATTTAAGCATTTATTTCACAGTTAAAAAAAAACATCAAATCACACCTTGATTTAGAGATTTTCTCCTAATTAGCACACATTTAACAGTGCAAAAATACACTTTTATTAATGTATCTGAAAAATAAATAATTTAGGTTGTCAAGTTGATAATTTGACTTCAAATTTGAATTTACTTTTTTAATCTTCCAAGTGTTACACAGTTGCAGCCGTAACAATATTTTTTTGTTTTACTCATAAACGGGACAGAAGCAACTTTAGCATTAGTTATTTGTCAATTCATTTTTTATAATTACTTGCATGAACAATTAATTACAAATGTTTTTATACAGTTAGTGTATAGTGATGGAAATATCTGTCTGGAAATAGGTTTTGGTGTGACTATTCATTTATATCATTTAAGTTAGCAAGATATACCGTTTTTAACACATTTCATACAGATTTTTAAAATCAGATTTTATATAGTTTTTTTTTATTATAATTATTAGAAAACACATGCAACTGAAAAACAAATGCATTCCATCTCTCTGCAGCATTTAAATGTCGTAACATCTCAAAATGGATTTTCCTTCCTACTCAGATATGCACAATAATTCTGGTTCTGACTCTATAAGTTGTTTTTCTTCTGATAACCTCATGATATACACTTTCAGCAGAAATAATACTTTCCCACCATAAAATATGTTTTCACTCCAAAACCATGCCAGATATATTTTTGGAAATATTTCAAGTACTCACTTTTATTGCCCCTCATTGTACAAATCGCATGGGTTCCACCGTGAACAAAATATGCTCTTTGCAAGCATTTTCCAAGACATATCACAACACATTTTGTCATCTAAAAATGTAAATATGACCAGATCATGCAATGTTGACAGTGAATATATATCTCTTAGTCCAGCATGTTTTTCCAAAGAGATCCCTGCCCCAGAACGTTCCAGAAGTGCAAATCCTTGTTTTATGGACATGGAGATAGTGCTCATGGTTTAGTAGCATGCTTCTGACGGTTGGTAGGAGTGTAATGTCTGACTCGAACAGGCACTGACTCACCATGGCTCATCGGACAAGGCTCGATTGGAGCCCGCCAATTTCTCAAACACAAAGACACAAGTTTTTGATCTGACTCTTTGTTCTAGCGCAGCAGCGTTTCGCTATAAGCTGTACTGCAAAACCCCGCTGACAGAAAAACAACAACTAATGATGGTTTAGATCTGAGATTAGGCTTCAGATGTGCTAATGCTAGCTCCTCTGAGTGTTTACAGTTGGTTGGATTTTGGTATGTTCTCCTCTGAGGTGTGTGGGTGTTGATTTTGATGGTGAATTTTCAGTAACGTCCTTATAAGCCTGCATCATTTTACTTCTCCATTTGCGCTTTTTTGGGCTTGATGTGTTTGCGTTTAGTTAACCCATATCACGGGTGGATGATGATAGTGTGTATGGTTAATGATTTAACAAAATAACCGGTATGAGCTCATCTATTGTTTATCCGTGAAGTTGCACTTTCAGAAACTCGAGTGGGCAGAGGGGCTTGTTTGCGTCTGTGAAATGAAGAGTTCAAAGAGACCGTTATCGGCCACATGACTGTGTAAAGTGATAAAACAAAAGTCCAAATGTGTCAGAGAGCATCAGGTCATGTAAAAAAAAAATGTAATGTCATTTTAATAATAAATGCCTTGAAAAATCTTGCTTTAAGTTTAAGATATAATATATATATATAAATAAATATATTATTTTTTATTTATTTCCTCGACTTGTTTGGGAGGGGCCATTTGCCTAATATGGGCTGTCTCTCACAGAGCCCCGCCTTCCTGCTTGAAGTAGGTGGGGTTTACACACTCTCTCGACCAGTAATCACACAGCATGGACTTACTTCCTCATTAATTGGCTGGAACCAGTTCTTACAGGAACCGCCAGTGATAAATGTGAGAGTTCTGAGAAATCATTCATTTCTTCCTTCAGCCTAGCTGAGGGACATTACAGGGGAGTGTGGATGGCTCCCTGTGTGAGCATGCCGTCAGGACAAGCTTTTTTTCTTCTCGTGTGCGTCTCTCTCTGTGTGTTTTTTTTCCCTCCGTCATTTTTAAAGTGCTTAGAATATGTAGTTCCCAGAACAAGCTGTACTTTCGTTTTTTTTTCCTCCCTTATTTGAGTTTCTGTCTTTTGGGATAACAGAGCTCGGTCTCTATCTCCCTCTCTCTGCGAGCGGGGTAAAGGAAACTCACTGATCTTTCGGAGTCGGTAAGTGAAATTTATGTGACCTCTCTCTCTTTCACTCTCCCTCCCTTTCTTTCTCCGGTCTCGTCCCCTCCTCCCCTTCTCCTTTTCTGTCACAGAGCTTTTCCCCTGTTTGGCGCCTCTCTGCAGAAGCCTTTCAGGGAGTACCTTAAGGCCCAGAGGGCAAAATTACAACACCGGGCGGCGCAGAAGAGGCCACCCCAATCGTAAGTCCCATCACTCATCTCTTTCGTTCAACCTTTAAATTTGCCTCAATCCCAGACGTGGCTTTTGTATTTTTGTATATTTTTCCTCCATTCCTCCTTTTAATTTATTACGTGCACCCCTATTTCTTTTTTGTTCCACATCCTAATTACCTCCCTGCCCTAATTATCGCTTCGAGACTGGTTTTATTCTACCGTGTGATTCTGTTGAGGTGTTATTGTTTGCATGTGGCAGACCGTAGTGTCAGGGGCTCCGCGTGGGCCGTGCGGTGGTTGGTCGCGGGGGCCTGTTCGGGGTCTGGCTGAGGAGGGATGCTGAGTCATACTCCGAGCTCTTTGAGTGAACCGGACACTCCCCCGCGTCACACTAAACCCCCCCACCCCCGGCAGCCGAACCCTGTTGAACCCAGCGCAGGCTGCCGGAGACGGGAGGGGCCCCTGGGAGTAAAAGAAGAAGAAGGAGGAGGGTTGGGGGACGTTGGGAAGGGAAGCAGGAGGAGGGGAGAGGTTGAGGCTGTACTCTCGATTCCTGCCACCACTGTTCCCTCACAAGTGCGCACGGAAACAAAGAGCTACACCTTTTTTTTTTTTACCTTCGTCTGCCCGTGTGCGAATCCTTCGTTTCATCTAAAGCGCTTTACCAGCTCGTGTGCATGCATGCGTACGTGTGGGAGGAGGAAATGAAAGAGAGAGAGAGAGAGAGAGAAAGAAAGAGATGAAGTTGCACAATGAGAGATTACGGATGTTTCTGGAACAATGTTCCTTTTTTCTGGTAACTTGAACCTCCTGCAGTTACTTAAGGAAAGCTGCGGGCTTGTTCAACCGGTAGGAAGTAACGATGCCACCGTGCGCGTGTCACTAACGTAAATCTTGTTTTAAAGATACAGGGAGAGATTGGAGGGAAATGCATGTGGAGTTGAGTGATTGCTTAACCTGAGATGTTTCTGATGAGTTAATGTATTGATGATTAAGCATAATTAACTGTCTTTTTCTCCTTACAGGTTTTAGAAGATGGTGATCAGCATGGTTTGTTGCATCATAAACTTATGGCTTCCAACAAATGTAAAGCAAAACTAAATCAAGAAACCGATTTTAACCTAAAATCGAATAGCTTCCTCGATCTCATGAGAGCTGCTGTTAGAATAATAGGTTTATTTTTCTCAATTTTCTTTGAGGTTTCTTTTGTAACATGGCTATCGGTTAACATTTTTACTTTTTAATGTGCTTGCTTAGCTGGTGGTTTGTGCTGAGATACTCATGTTCTCAGCTCTGTCTTGCACAGGTTATCTGATCCCATTGGTTGAGATGCTGGGGTGCACTGTGGCTTATGTTGTGTGTAGTCTATTACATTTAAGGGACAGACTGCATTAATTTAGTTTTAAAATGCGTTGTTAGTCACTTTATGTGTTTTGAAATTCAGCATATAACCAATTCACAGCGCTCATATAATTATAGTTTCAGAATTTGAATTTAGGTAGCTATAACAGGAAGTTAATGTAAAGAAACGCTGACTCTAAAGTCGCTATAAGATGTTATGCATATTGACTAGTGCTTGCGTTACATTACTTCTGAGGAACGATCGTCTTGCGCTCTAAAAGCTTGGTGAATCATAATGTTCCTTTCGTCTAGAGTTATTGTTTTGTTTCCAGAGATCCAAAGAGGAGAGGGAGAAGGAGAGAGCGAATGTGTGTGTGTGTAACCACATGACTCACTACAGGGCCACTCCACCAGATGCAATAACGCATTCAATCAGATTATGAAGCGCGTGTGTGTTCGGACACATATGTGCGTGGGCGGCTGCCACGTTTCGCGCGTAGCTCCTTAACGCTCATATTCTATACATCTGAAGAGCATCCGGTCATGCTGGAGGATGCCCGCTGCTAGATTGGATTTGACTAACAGATTGTCTGTCAATTTGAAAGGTTAGTATCTTGCCTCTTTTACAGTGTCGAGTAGTTTCAACTTAAAACGCTAAAGCATTTTTAGAAACTAGCGCCGTGGTGGTCCCCCAAAACGGCACATTTTGACCGTCTCCTTAATCTAGCACACCTGATTCAACTCATTATTAGAGGCTCCGTGTCCTGAAATGGGTGTGTCAGATCTAAAATGTAGAGTGTTGGGGGCCACCGGGACCAGATTGAGAACCACTACACTGGTGGCAGAACATAAGGCAGCTAGGCAAACGTCTTGTCCGTCGCTTCTTTTCGCGTCTTTTTTTCTTTTAATTGCTTGTGAAATGATTTTTTCGGTGCCTTTTTGTAACGCTGCCCTTGTATGTGATTCTGGAAGCTGCAGGCGTATAAAAAAACGGAACCGTGTGGATTTTCTTTTGCCGTTACCTTAAACGAACCCTCCGCTGAACTCAATGCACTCGCTGCTGGCGTAGAGGATGAGAGGCAGTGTTGCCAGATCTCGTGAAAAAAGCAGGCCAATGGAAACGCTGGAATTTATTGATCAGCATGAAACATTTAGATTACGGAGATTTAAAATATATAAAATAAAAATAAACAGATTTTATGACATTAATGACTAATTAACAAAATAATGTTTCATGTAAGTATATACTTTTGGGAAAAATAAAGATTTCACATATACAATTTGATATCTGAATTAATAACAAATTCAAAACTTAATTTATACAAAAGTAATACGAACTTAAAAAAAACTCTGTTGACCAAGAATAATGCAAATTGTACTGGTAAATTGTACGAATAATAAATGTTATGTTGTTTTATACAGTTCTACATGCCTGTAACTTTGAAATCTCAAAACATGCATGTTTTCTGCAAACAAACCCAAAAACAGCAAGGCGCGATTGCCAGTATTTATAATTGACTTGATGTAAAGTTGCTTATAATACGCGGATATGGCAACACTGCTGAGAGAGAGGGAGAGAGAGCGAAGGGGAACGCGCGAGAGAGGTTGCGTCTCAAAATCTAGCGAGACAGTCTTTCTAACGTTAGAGCGCGACGATGATGCCCCAGAAAACGCTGTCTAGGTAGGAGCCTCGCTAGGATTCGAAACACAGCCAGGGTGAGACAGAAAGGAGACGCTGCTTTCGATTATCTCACACAGTGCTCCGTTGAATGAGGGGAAGAAAGCTTTCGGTTCTTCCATAACGGGATTTAAATCATTATATTGTTAGAATTGATGGCCACGCCCCTCGTCCAGCCCCACCCTCTCGTCTCATCATTGGTGAGTTAATTATTCATTATGTGGCTTTATTGGTGTGGACTGTGGACAAGTCTCTCCCAGTGTGTCAAATAGCTTATCAGACTGGTGTTGGCTGTTACATTAGCCCGGCGACAACAGTCTGTAGGCTGTCTGACATTTTGGGTTTTTTCATCCCCTGTAAATATCTTCGTTTTTTTAAAATCGCTATCTGTTTTTTTATTATTAGTAGTTGTCATTTTTATAACCATATTTTTTCTATTCTGAAATTCTTATATTTTTTTTTTTGTCTCGATATTGGTGTCTAATTTTAGAGGGGTCGTTATGAAAGAAATATTTCCGAGGTGTGTGTTTACAGAGAGCGTGATTGACGTGTTTCTGCGTAGCCTTTCTCGTTGAAGGGCGTATGTGCGCGCGCGCACGTTCAGCATTTGGTTTTGTCCACTTGAATTTCTTGAGTATCCAGAAAGAACACACCTTATTGCAACACACTCTGTTATGACAGATCTTTTTGCCCACCCCTTCATTTGCACTTGCTCTACAGTTTTTTTTCTCTCTGTCCTATAACTGCTCAGTCGTTATCTAACATGTGCAACTGGTATTTGTTATTAAATTAAAAAGATGTTCATTAAGCAATTCCCTCTGTTTTTCTCCATTGTAAAACCACAGGGTGATCTGCTTGGCTTTCACAGTAGAGTCGTATCATTTCCTCTAACTGTTCAAAACATCCTGTACTTCAGGGAACCCCCTCTGCCATTCATGTATGTCTGTGTATGTGTCCTGAGTGTGAATCAATAAAGATGAATGAATTAAATGTCAATCCGTCTCCTGGTTTTTGAGTTGTTTTATATATTTTATTATTCGAATTTTATGATATATTGTAAGTTTGTTTAGTGTGCTGCAATACAACATGCAACACTAATTGCAGGCTAATAAATGTGATTTCTGCAAGCTGAAGATATTTGAAGTTAAGGTAAATTTTTAAAGTTTAAAATTTAAGGTAAAATAAAAAAATTCTATACATAGGCCTACACATGTATTAAAATAAAGATGAATAAAAAATAATGAAATTAAAAAGCTTCAGAAATTCAAAGTCCAGGTAAAATAAAAAAATGTAAGTTGAGATCAAATATAAAAAATATGAAATTTTGTAGTAAGATTTACAGTATATTGTTCAGACATCGACGTTTGTTTAATGCACAACAATACAACATGGAACAATAACTGCAGACAATGAAATGTAATTTCTGCAAAAGTTTAAGTTAAAAAATGAGAGCCATTATGTATTTTGTTATTTGAGTTTTATAGTATGTTTTTCTCACATCAAAGTTTGTTTAATGCAGAGCAATACATCATGCAACCGTAATTGCAGGCAATGAAATGTAATTGCTACAAGCTTCAGAAATTTAAAGTTAAGAATGTTTTAAGTTAACATTTTAGGTTAACAAAAATATGAGCCGTTAAAAATAAAATATAATAATAATATATACATTTATACATAAATACATATTTATGAAAATAAAGATAACCTTTTTAAAATATATAAACACTGAAAAAAGTGAAGTTGCAATAGTAAATCCTGCAAATGTCATTCCTTTATGCGCCAATAAGAACTGATTATTAAAAAAAACGACTACGAAAATATGTGTACTGTATAATATCCTGTATAATATCATATTCATCCTGTCAGAATGAAATGATTGTTGGGTGACCCGTCCTTTGGTGATGTGATTAATTCAGGAACGATCACGCCCACTAGCTAGAGTTACGAGCTTCTCCTGAGGGTTCGCCATCATGCAAATCACTTGTTCAAACAGGTTTTAATATTCAAATAAGGCTTGACATGTTCAGTTGTAGTTTCTTAACCCTCCTCCATCTTATGACCAATCTTTTGTGTAGGTTGCACAATAAGGTCAGGTGTTCTTGCTTAGCATGTGACCAAACACCACACTTTTGCGGGTTTAGTTAGATTTTCAACGTGCGTAACTTACCTCGAGCAACCAGTAGGGGGCATAGGTGAAAATTTTTGGATATTATTTTGAAAAATTATAATAATATTATTATTATAATTATTACAATATAAAATAATAATTTAAAATGTGCATATTAACAGTTTTGTAGGCCTAAATTAAAGTGTCCTCACGTTTTACGTACACGAAGTGCATGTTATCTGGGTGAAGGTAAAACTGTAACAGTTCCCCATATACAGTTTACAGCTTTCAAAAGCAACTGTATTCATAATTAAAACTCTGCTGAATTTCAGGTGAGTCGGGGGCTTTAACCCGTCATATGAATCAATGATGTGCTGTCACCGAACAGGAGAACACTGTCACACCCAAGCTGACTCAGAACCAGGTGTAAACGTTACCTGACGCAGATACTGGGTATCTTTACCTCTCACAAAACCCACAGGTATGTATCATTAAAACTAGCAGAAGAATGAGAGTTTGATCAACGGTTAGCTTCCTGCTCATTCTAAACATTTTGGAACAGAACAATCTGTGTCTACAATCTACAACATGAGGCAATATTTTTATTGCAAACAATTAAGCTTCAAATAGCTTGATATATTATCAGTCTATCAACAGCCATACATTGTGATGTGCATTGTTTTGGTGTCAGGTTGTGTAAAGTATGAATGAGTTATTATGCCTCGTTTTCAAAAACATACAACTTTGGAAAGTCCCTGTAACTATAATTTGCATAGTGTTTGGTTTTTTTTCTGCTAGGAGCATATGTGACACAAAGTGCCCATTGTGATCCATTCATGTGGTTTTTAAAGTGGGGAGCAGAGAATTGTGGCTATCCGGCACTTTGTAACAATGTATAGTGTGTGAGATTGCATCTTTCTTCCAGCCATGCCTTTTGGCGAGCTTGCTGACTTTTGAACGTTTTTAAGTAGTTTAGGATAGGAAGAAAGGTTTGAATAATTACCCTCATTCACTAGAATTACCCTTCATGAATAATCCAATATTGGCAAAAAGATCAAACTTTTCTCTTACATCGATATCCTCCCAAATCTAAACGGTAAGACACCTAGGCCTAATTATTGTACACAAAATCAAATGTGACCCTGGACCACAAAACCTGTCATAAAGGTAATTTTTCCGAAAGATATACATCATCTGAAAGCTGGATAAATAAGCTGTCCATTGATGTAGCCTATGGTTTGGGACAATATTTGGCTGAGAGACAACTATTTGAAAAAAAAAAATCTAAATATTGAGAAAACCGCCTTTAAAGTTGTTCAAATTAAGTTCTTAGCAATGCATATTACTAATCAAAAATTAAGTTTTTATATATTTACGGTAGGACATTTACAAAATATCTTCATGGAACATTATCTTTACTTAATATCTTAATGATTTTTTTGGAATAAAATAAAAATCGATCATTTTGACCCATACATATATCATATTGTTGGCTATTGCTACAAATATACCCGTGCTACTTGTTATGACTGATTTTGTGGTCCAGGGTCACAAATATGCTCAAGCAACACAAAATATTTTAATGATACCATAAAATGAAATGTAAGTATATAGGCTATGTGTATACATACTGAAAAAATAGTGTGGGATTTACTTTGAAAAAAATAGACGATTACAAAGAAACTTCGAAGCAGAAAGACTGAAATAGTATTTTACAACGTAACGTTACCCCAATAATCGTTGTTTTGTGTACAACTTCGGAAAACCTTTCTTTATACCCTCTAATCAGGTGAAGAAACTTGTAGTTATTTCATAATTAAATTATGCTTGAGAACAGGCACACTACTGATTATGCAGTAGCTATCAGCACGCACTTGAAGCTCTTGCCAAAAGCAAAACAATGTCTTTTGTCGACACCTACTGGCAGTGAAGCGGTACTACAAGTAAAATCAGCTTCCTATACACATAGAATGACGTGTTTTTGTATCCCTACACCCATTTACCTCAGCTACAACCTTCCAGAGTAAAATGGAAAACATTTTGTGTTTAAATAAATAAAAACGTAAATTTAGTTGTTCACAGTTGTTTTACACATTCCGGAGCATGCGCACTGACGCTCTGTGAAACTCGCTGTTCGCCGTGATTATCGTTTACCGGTAGTTAATCTCCGTAGGAATACGTTGCGTAACGTTACCAGAGCCGGTTATGGCGTTGTTTAGTCGTGCCGGACCATGAGGTGTCTGTATTCATCGTTATTCCGGTATTGGAGTGTGTAAAGAGACCGTGGCCATGGCTGGTGTGTTTGATATCGACCTGGACCCGCCGGAGGACAACGTGTCGGACGAGGAGCTCGCCGACGGGGTATGTATGTAACCGGTAACTTAACCGGCTCGGTTTCAGTTTTTCCGCATCGCCTGGACCGTCCTGAGGATCGACCCGGCACCTTACACGCTTCAGAAACACGGCAGAAAAGTACTATGGCTACTGTAGTAAACTATTACATGACAATACCATGGTACTTTAATATTTACCATGGTAACGTTACTGTATGATTATTATATGGTTTAAAATGTTTTACAGAGGATAGATTTACAAAGTACTTACCATGATATATATATCATGTCAATATCGTTATTATAAGTGGACATATTTGGCTGTTTTAATACGATTTTAGAGTATAAATTAGCTTAATATAGTTAAGCTAGTTTAAGATGGTTTCTAGCTGGTCTAAGCTGGACATTAGCTGGTTCAAGCTGGTTGTTAATATGGTGGATCTTCTTGGACCAGCTATAAACCAGTTGGTCAAACTGAAGATATTCTATCTAGCTGATTTTTTTTAAGCACATATTAGCCAGACATAGTGACCAACTCAGTGACCAACTTTTAAAACATTTCAGCTGCAGTTACTTTTTATATCACTGAAATTAAAGCAAAATAGACATTAGAGGCTAAAAGTGTTCAAAAGTTTGACAGAAGTTCTCATGTCAGATTTTTAGACTAGCTTTGCTCCTGAATTACTTCTGAAACCACAGAAAATCCTCCGTAGGTCCAACTTGCCTTGGTCGGACACTCTCTGTATTGTTAGGCTGGGTCTTGTAATGTGATAACAGCGATCAGTGACCTTGATACTCCAGTTGATGGAAAAGAGCCAGTGCGCATCAGTCACTGGTATAGATTGTGCTTTAATGGCCGTGTCAGATCTGCACACTGTGCATTTGGTGGAAAAGCTGCAGAGATACAAAAAAAAACAAAAAAAAAACTGCAGTCCACACCTCAAACACTCTAAACCTACCATAAACACCAAAAGTTTGTTTCTGTCCACAGGCCAAGAGTAATGAATGCATGGACCAGTGCAGTGGCTTTGAATTGTGAGTATGTCAAAGTGCTCATAATTATATTTGTGTAATTTGATGATGTCATTTTAATTTAGCCCCTCAAAAAGTGAAATGTCTTCTCTTGATATTTTATGCTGATATTTTAATGTTTTGGAGCAGTATGGAAGACTGCGAGAAGTTCGAGATCTCCGAGAACAGTGTGAATCAAGGCACGGAGCAGATTCGTCCGGAATGTTTTGAGTTGCTTCGTGTTTTGGGTAAAGGGGGATATGGCAAGGTAAGCAAGACTAGCAGTGCTACCCAGTGTTTCCTCCCTGCATGTGGTGTAGTTTGAACACATAAATAATGCTGCAGAATAATGTAGCCAACACTACTGTTTAAAAATGTTTGTGGTCGGTAAGAGTTTTTGAAAGAAGCTTCTTATGTTGATTTATTTGATTAAAAATACAATAAATACAGTGGTATTGTGATATATTATAATTTAAAATGAATGCTTTCTATTTTAATAGTTTATAATGTAATTTAAAGTATTTGCAATTTGCTGAAATTTCAGCAAAGAGTTGTTGCTTTCATAAATTTTTTCAGGATTTTTAAATGAATTTTTTGATGAATAGAAAGCATTAATTTGAAATAGAAATCTTTTGTAACATTATAAATGTCATTACTGTCACCTTTGATCAATTTAATGCATCATTGCTGAATATTATCCATTAATTTTTGTAAAATAAAATCTTACTGACTTTTGAAAACAATATTGTACGTAATTTGTTTGCACTGAGGTTTTAATGCTTTTAGTTTTAGTTTGCAGATTTTTATTGTAGATCTAACTGTGCCATTTTTATTGGACTGTCATCTTAGCCTATATATGTTAATGGTCCTTTTCTGTTTAAAAAAACAGGTTTTTCAAGTTCGCAAGGTAACAGGGGCAGATTCTGGGAAGATATTTGCCATGAAGGTCTTGAAAAAGGTATGGCCCCCTAAAATTCCCTGAAAGTCAGCATGGGTTGTTCCATCATGCCTGGTCCTGCTGGTTAACAGATTGTATTGGTGTGGTTTGCTGCAGGCCTGTGAATAATGTCTAAGGAATGTTTCATCATTACCTATAAACAGTTTTGATAATGATTGTTTGTATAGTTTTAGTGTGTTTTTCCTTTTCGCAACAGCTGATCAAATTGTTTAATATTAGAATAACTTTTGTCACTTTGCATTTGCAAACAAGTGGATCATAACAGAAACACACTGTAGCATTCAATAGTAGGAATATGGCTTTGCTTAAAATGCTTAGTCTAAGGTATTTAGAACACAAGGCACTATAATAGCATGCTTAACAGAGTCTAATTTGGCAAGACCACGCATGAGTGGCAGATTTGGTCATTTATCAACATTGTAGAAAGATATGATGTGGTCACACAATATGATGCAATCTCAGTCGACCAGATTTGCATACCAACAGAATGTGGATCTGCTCTTATCAATACTTAGTAGAGTCTTCATTGTACGCTGTAGCTGTTTTAGCTAAATTATCTTTACACCACTCTATAACAGAAGCAGTGCAAGCGATGGCTGTGTACTGAGGCCGTGGATGCAGTTTAATTATTTTGAGATTGATGCTGCATTGTTCTCTGTGGTTTGCATGATTGAAATGCTCCGGATTCCATTCCCAAATTAGATTTGCACACGTCTGTTTATTGCAACAACAATAAAAGCATTAATGACACCAGCCTGATGAGTTCACAGCTGTGATTAGGGGTGGTACAACCCTCCATCGAATAGATGTTCACAGGAAGAAAACGTACAGACATTGCTTGTGTGCTTGGCATTTACTTAAAAACACAAAATTTCTTAATGTATTCTGTTGCTTTTGTCTGTTTCAACAGGCCATGATAGTTCGCAATGCAAAGGATACTGCTCATACTAAAGCAGAAAGGAGCATCCTAGAGGAAGTTAAGCATCCCTTCATTGTGGACCTCATATACGCCTTTCAGACTGGAGGCAAACTTTACCTCATCTTGGAGTACCTAAGCGGTGAGTTCAAAACAGCTACTTTTGCTTCCTTGAGGACAAAAGTCACCAAATCCTGAACGGAAATAAATTCTAGCAGTAGTATTATTTGTCTTGGCTTTGAGAAAAATTTGAATCATGACTTGTTTTCGAGAATGTATCTGGAATCATGTTTCTGTAACAGGTGGAGAGCTGTTCATGCAGCTGGAGAGGGAGGGGATCTTCTTGGAGGACACAGCCTGGTAAGTGGAGCTTTATCAGTCTTATCAGGGGTCAAGATGACCTGTCTGCTGTCTGGTTGAAACGCCTTTGTTGTGTGTAAACGTTGATCTTGTCCAGGAGGCTTTCAAAATTCATTGGCTTAACAAATGTAGTTTGTACTGCCTACCCAAATGCTGCTTTGGTAGTTTGTCCGACCAAATATATGAAATTCTTTGAAAATTATTGGAAGCAATGATCAATATAGCTGTTAATTTGTTAAAAGTTTCATTATTATTTTTTTTGAATTATTAAAGGGGTTGTTCTATCCAAAAAAAACATTTTTAAAAATCTGTAATTATTTTCTTACCCTCATCATCGTTCCAAACCTGTATGATGTTATTTTTTTCTTTGTAAGACACACACACACATATTTAATTATTTAAAAATATTTTTAATGAGTCTTTACATAGTTCTTTTCTGTACAACAATTCATTGTGACCAAGAGCTGTCAAGCTCCAAAAAGGAATAAATCACCTTGAAAGCGGCCTGGATGACTTTTGCACTATATATTAGGAATCTTTTGAACCCTAATTTATATCTGGAAATAACATTAAAAAAATAAATATAAAAAAAAAAAAATACATAAAAACATTCAATTTAAAAATTGCTTGAATGTGATTACAATAATAATACAATTTTAATTTTGTTTAACAAAGAAAATAAATGTTTGAATCCATTGATTTTGTGAGCATTTCAATTTCTGTAAACTATTTATTTATTTACTTACTTACTTGCTTAACTACCTACCACCCTCTAATTTTATTTCCTTCCTAGTTTTTACCTGGCAGAGATTTCCATGGCCTTGGGTCACCTTCATCAGAAAGGCATTATCTACAGAGATCTGAAGCCAGAGAACATCATGCTCAATAACAATGGTAATAAAACACTCATACACACACACGCAGACCTCTGTCCTTTTATCCCAGATAGTCCTCAGACTTGCACCACTGCCTGTTCAATAAAGACTGTTCTCCTCTGGATGTGCTCATTTCATTCTCATCTCAGGTCATGTGAAGTTGACCGACTTCGGACTCTGTAAGGAGTCGATCCACGATGGTACCGTCACACACACCTTCTGTGGAACCATAGAGTACATGTATGTACAAACTCACATTTTCACCCAATTAAAGGTGCACTAAGCGAATTTTGCTAAACGATGTTGATATTTGAAAGCACCAAAACAAACACGCCCATACCCCAACAGGACCCTGCACCTATTTTGATATCTCCGCCCCACACGTATGTACACAACCGGTCGCCGTGATTTTGCCAGGTAAGACATGTTCCTGGATCAACATCTTTTGTTGATCCTGGATCAACATTACTGTCCAAAAATACAGACTTAACCCAATCCCTACCCCTAAACCTAACCTTACCCATAATTTATTCCTAAAATCAGAGGGAAATGATTAACAAGGGTGTAGAAGCACCTAATCCTGATTGTAAGCAAAAACTGATTGTGATTGTAAAAACTGACATTTCCTGAAAAGTTATCTCTCAATTCTGATTGGTTGATTGGAATGATGTTCCTAGATCAACAAGGATATTGATCCAGGAACATGTACTTGGTCAAATCACGATCACCGTACACAACCCTGGCAACGATGATGACGGAATCTGCTATGCCTTCAGGCTGAGGGTATGATGTCATGAATAAGTGAAAGCAATGTGTGTTACTATGGTAATTCAGGTCGAATGTGTTTGGTAGTAGAGTGTGTTTTAATGTTTGAATGGTTTAGCTCCATTTCATGTGGAAGATGACATTGCTCCGATATTTACGCAGGTCCTACCTCTTGCCTGATCGTAACCCTTCTTTTTAATGTTTTGTTCCTCTGATATTTCCCTTTTATTTTATTTATTTTTTTGTTCCCCCGATCTGCTAATATCAGTCCTGTGCACTCCAGCGGAGCGCTTTCTTCTCCCCATCCATACTAGACACGCCCCTTACTGCTGATTGGCAGGAAGTGTGTTTTGGGACTCGGTCCAACACTGTGGTCAAAAGCGTTTTCAAATATTGCTTAGTGCACCTTTAAACAAACTTGTTTATGCTAATGTAACTTCTAGATGTAAATGGCTATTTTAAAAACAAAGTTCATCAGAATTGGCCAAGTTGATACTGATGTTGTACAAACCATGAAAATTTCTAAGCAGCCTGTTTTTGCATCTTTTTCTCAAATAAATGGTCTGTGTAGGCTAGAAAGGGAGCTTTGTTTTGTTTACCAACTTGAACTTCACTTTAAAAGAGCAAGAAAAATCATGTTTTCAATGATGTGGCCTCTTGAAAGTCCATACAGAGCAGTTCATGGAGGTCAGAGACTCCATCAATCATGTCAACTGAAGCCTTATTTGGGGCCTCCGGTGTCATTTAGGTCAAAGTAAAAAAGACTGCAGCACAAAAAATGGTTGGTGTGCAGGCCTTTTCTCTCTTCACTCATTCATTCCGTCTCTCTCTCTTTGTTTCTCTTGTCCTCTCCCTCTTTCAGGGCACCAGAGATCCTCATGAGAAGCGGCCATAACCGGGCTGTGGACTGGTGGAGTCTGGGAGCACTGATGTATGACATGCTGACAGGAGCTGTGAGTGTTCCATCTTACATCTCCTTCCTGATATGTTGCTTCTCCATTAATGTTTTACATTAAGTTAAAGACAAAGTAGGTCAGAAATCTGTATATAATATCGGTAGATGAATATATACATATAGATTATATATGTACATATACATATAAATGCATATATGGAGGGGGAGAGATAGATGTTTTCTAAATACATACACTACTGGACAACAGTTTGGGATTAAATGTTTTTGAAATAAGTCCTTTATGTTCACCAAGACTGCATTTATTTGATCAAAAATACAGTAAAAACAGCAATATTGTGAAATAATATTACAACTAAAAGTTCCATTTCTATAGTCTAATTTTGTTCAAATAAAATTCTGTTTCTAATATCTATTTAAAAATTATTTTTTTTCCCTGCAATGGCAAAGTTGAATTTTCATCAGCCATTACTCGACATTCAGTGTCATATAATTCTTGAGAAATCAATCGAATATGCTCATTTAATGCTCAATAATTTATTTGATCAGTTTTTTATATGGTGATGCTTAATATTTTTGTGTTTTTTTCTTTGATGAATAGAAAGTTCAGTAGAACAGCACTATATATATATATATATACAGTGGTGTGAAAAAGTGTTGGCTCCTGATTTCTTATTTTTTTGCATGTTTGTCACACTTTAATGTTTCAGATCATCAAACAAATTTAAATATTAGTAAAAGATAACACAAGTGAACACAACCAAC
>NW_015635523.1:2275807-2279841 GCF_001515625.1 Sinocyclocheilus rhinocerous
ATTTGAGTTGAATTACTGAAATAAATGAACTTTTCCACGACATTCTAATTTATTGAGATGCACCTGTATATATAAAACAGTTCTTTCTGGTCCTTGAATCTGATTGGCTGAGAGCCTTTTCCAGGAGTGCGATATTCATAATACTTTACATAATACAGTGAGCTTTTAATACAGTAATACAATAAGCTTTTAATTAAGCAACTCAACGTTCCTTCGTTACTAGTTCTAAAGTGACGTTTTCGAATTAGTAACGGAGGCTTGAGCTCAGCTGTTAAACTATCAAACTGAGATTTGAATCCGTGGCGGAAGGTAGTTCTGCACAAAAGAGCTGTGCAATATGGCTGTATATCGGCACGCTGTGATTACCTGCAGCCAAATCAAAGCCATATCGCACGTATATATATATATATATATATATATATATATATATATATACGCATGCATGCATACATACATATACATATACATATACAATATACAATCTCATAAACCTCCTGCCATTCATTAACTTTAGTTTTCAGTTAATTAGACAGAGGAAGACCTTACATCTTGACAAGGAATACGTGTGAAAATTCATTATTGATAATCTCTGGTGAGGTGTTCTATTGACATTTTTTTGCTAGACATAGATTCTATTGCCCTAGTTTGTGACCTCTTTAGACACTGTTTTGACTGCGTGAACCCAAAAATAACTTTGATGGAACTTTATTCAACAGTTAATGTAAACAAATTTAGATAAAACCTGGAACCAACACTACATGACCAAAAGTATGCGGACACCTGGACAGCGTATTTGTATCCACTTGTTTGACATTTAATTCTAAATCTGTTGGCATTAATACAGGGTTGCTCCTTCAAAACCGCTTCCACTTTTCTTAGGCCCCGTCCACACGGAGATGCATTTAGCTGTATACGTAAACATTTTGTATCATATCGGCGTTTCGTCCAGACGGATCCGGCATTTTGGGAGCCTGAAACCGCTATTTTTTTAAACCGGGTCCCAAAGTGGATAAATCTGAAAATGACACCCTTGCGTTTTCATGTGTACAGCCAATCCGTATATTTTGTGAAACGATGATGTCATCACCCCACGTCTGCGCATGCTCCAAGTCTTCTCCGTTTTTAGGGTTGTGGCTAGAAGGAATACAGCTAAAAGCGGAAGCTAACAATAAATTTAATTTTCTACCTATTAGATTGTGTTTTATTAACTCCTACACCTACCCCAACCCTAAACCTACCTCTTACGATAATGCAAAAACAGTAATTATTGTTGTACAGTGTGACAAAAATTATGCTATATTGATGTGCGCATGCCCAGTAGACGAATCTGTATACCATCTAGCCTTAACCCGTTTTTAGTGTATCTCTGTGGCAGAATTACAGTGCCACATACTGGTCTAGCATGTATACTACATCATTTGTGGTTTCAGTGGCACCGAATCTGGTTTCAGTGGTTTTGTGTGTACGCAGATATTTCTTGAGATGACACCGTGTTTACAGAAGAATGAGGAAAAAAAAAAAAGTTTGGATAGGGAAAACTCTGGCTGAGTTGTGGATGAGCCCTTAGAGAACTAGATGCTAGATGTTGAATGTAATTTCCTCCCATTCAGACAGATTTAAAAACAAAACAAGCATTATTGTGAAGACATCAAGTGACTTATGAATTTGTGCACAGAGTACAAACTAAGTTTACCCAGGTTGTTCTTTAACCTCTTAACTTTCTCCTTCAGCCACCATTCACTGCAGAGAATCGGAAAAAAACCATAGACAAAATCCTAAAGTGCAAACTGAACCTTCCACCTTACCTCACCCAAGAAGCACGGGACCTTCTGAAAAAGGTAGAGGTCTTAAGGTCAGTCAGGTTTCACGCCAATGTGGAATTCTCCTATTGCTCAACTAACGGGGTTGTGTATTTGTGTGTGTTTCACACCCAGCTGCTGAGAAGAAACGCATCAACGAGGATGGGAGCAGGTCCTAGAGATGCTTTAGATGTTTTTAGTGTATCTCTGTGGCAGAATTACAGTGCCACATACTGGTCTAGCATGTATACTACATCATTTGTGGTTTCAGTGGCACCGAATCTGGTTTCAGTGGTTTTGTGTGTACGCAGATATTTCTTGAGATGACACCGTGTTTACAGAAGAATGAGGAAAAAAAAAAAAGTTTGGATAGGGAAAACTCTGGCTGAGTTGTGGATGAGCCCTTAGAGAACTAGATGCTAGATGTTGAATGTAATTTCCTCCCATTCAGACAGATTTAAAAACAAAACAAGCATTATTGTGAAGACATCAAGTGACTTATGAATTTGTGCACAGAGTACAAACTAAGTTTACCCAGGTTGTTCTTTAACCTCTTAACTTTCTCCTTCAGCCACCATTCACTGCAGAGAATCGGAAAAAAACCATAGACAAAATCCTAAAGTGCAAACTGAACCTTCCACCTTACCTCACCCAAGAAGCACGGGACCTTCTGAAAAAGGTAGAAGTCTTAAGGTCAGTCAGGTTTCACGCCAATGTGGAATTCTCCTATTGCTCAACTAACGGGGTTGTGTATTTGTGTGTGTTTCACACCCAGCTGCTGAGAAGAAACGCATCAACGAGGATGGGAGCAGGTCCTAGAGATGCTTTAGATGTCCAGGTATCTGCCCTTTATGATACAGTGGACTTATTATCATAAAAGCAGGAGATTGCATATAGTGGAGTTTTATATATTTTTAAAAAAGTTTTATTTTTTTAGGCCCACTCCTTCTTCAGACACGTGAACTGGGATGATCTGCTGGCTTTTAAAGTTGAACCTCCCTTTAAGCCTTTTTTGGTACGAGATAGTGTTTTCTCTCTCTGTACAATCAACTGTTTGTCTCTTTTATTGCGTGTTTAGAGTTATTATTATAGAGCTCATGATATAGTGTCTGATAATAACTCCTCACAGAACTCTATTTCTGCAGCGATCAGCAGATGATGTTAGCCAGTTTGACTCCAAGTTCACTAGTCAGACTCCCGTGGACAGTCCCGATGACTCGACACTCAGCGAAAGCGCCAACCAAGTCTTCCTGGTCAGTTTGTTTTCCTGGTCACTTTTTGGGCTAAATTTATCTGCACTTTTTAAATATATGGTCTTTCCACCAACACTATACTGCTGTGAGGACTCCAGCTGTATTACATTTATTTGAAATGCACCAATAAGTCACTTTTTTTTAATGTTTATTGGCCAATAACAGAATAGAAAATATTACAAGTATGATATTAACAATATTATGGGCTACTGATAGTATAGGGTACTGCTTTGTATACACTACCATTCAGGGGTCATAAGATTTTTTTTAGATTTTTGAAAGAAGGCTTTTATGCTCACAAAGGCTGCATTTATTTCATCAAAAATACAGTAATATTGTGAAATGTTATTATAATCTATGTAATTTTATATTTAAAAAAGACAGTAATATTTGTAAAATGTTATTATAATTTTATATTTAAATATATATTAAAATGTACATTACCGGTCAAAAGTTTGGGATCATAACGATTTTTAATGTTTTTTACAGGAGTTTCTTATGCTCATCAAGGCTGCATTTATTTGATCAAAAATACAGGAAAAAATTTAATATTGTGAAATATTGTTATAATGTAAAATAACGTTTTTCTATTTTAATATACATTAAAATGTAATTTATTCCTGTGAAGCAAAGCTGAATTTTCAGCATCATTACTCCAGTCTTCAGTGTCACATGATCCTTCAGAAATCATTCTAATATGCTGATTTATTATCAGTGCTGGAAACTGTTGTGCTGCTTAATATTTTTTTGGGAACCTGTGATACTTTTTTTCAGGATTCTCTGATGAATAAAAAGTTAAAAAGAAGAGCATTTATTTGAAATAGAAATATTTTCTAACAATATAAGTCTTTACTATCACTTTTTATCCATTTAACACATCCTTGCTGAATAAAAGTTTTAATTTCTTTCAAAAAAAGAAAGAATAAAAATTTACTGACCCCAAACTTTTGAACAGTAGTGTATATTGTTAGAAAAGATTTCT
>NW_015635523.1:2280900-2283800 GCF_001515625.1 Sinocyclocheilus rhinocerous
TAATAACATTTCGCAAGATTACGTTTTTTTTCTGTATTTTTGATCAAATAAATGCAGCCTTGATGAGCATAAGAGACTTCTTTAAAAAAACATTACATGTCTTACTGATCCCAAACTTTTAACCGGTAATGTATATATTTAATATATTAAAACTAAATTTTCAGCAGTTCAAATAAACAGCATTTATTTGCAATAGAAATCTTTTGTAACAATGTAAAAGTCTTTACTGTAACTTTTGATCAATTTAATACATCCTTGCTGAAAAAAAGTATTAAAGGGGTCATATGATGCGATTTCAAGTTTTCCTTTCTCTTTGGAGTGTTACAAGCTGATTCTGCATAGATAAGATCCCTGAAGTTGCAAAGACTAAAGTCTCAAAACCAAAGAGATATTCTTTATCAAAGTTAAGACTCTGCCACGCCCCCCTAAAACGGCTCGTTCTAACACGCCCCCACATATCGTCACTATGTGGAAATATTAGCATAATGCCGCCCAAATGTGCACGCAAAGAAAGAAGGCGTGGTTTCAGTAACCGCAGTTAATGTTGAAGCAGCCATGTCAATATGGACGACCATTTCGTGAACCTAGGAGAGGAGGTAATTCTGACTTTGCTATGACAATCTGGCGCTTCTGAATCAGCTACTGTTTGTTATTAGTTTAAGTATTTGCTATTGACTGTTCAAATGCAGAGTTTTACGCATTGTGTATGTGTATGTGTATGTGTGTGTGTGTGTGTATGCGTGCGCGCGCGTGTGAGAGAGAGAGAGAGAGAGCGGTGTGTGTGTGTGTGTGAGAGAGAGGCATAGAGGACCTACAGTAATGTACAGTATTTGAAAAATAATGTGTTTTTTGAACATTAAAGCATGTCAACATATTCTGTTACACCAAATACACAAAATAATGATCTTTAAAAAAGCATCATATGACCCCTTTAATTTCTTTCAAAAACCTTACCGGCCCTAAACTTTTGAATTGTAGTGTAGATAAATAAACAAAGATGTTCTTCAGACAAATAGTGTAATATTACTCACCACTAAAGCCTTAGTGTACGTGACACCATAGTCCAAACATAACAAGAACCCGACTGAAGCCTCCAAATTTGTTTATACACCATTTGATCTTAATTATCATCAGCATGCTGTGTAGAGCACTCAAGAATGTGTACGAGATTCATTTCTGACTTCCGACCTACGTTGTGAGTGTGTGGTAAATTAGTTATTTTTGTAGACAAACTTACGAGAAAGGGATAATGTCTCTCATCTGGTCTGTATTATTACTGTTTAACTGTTTTTTCCAGCTCTTAGCGTGACATGTTCTTTTTTTGGTTCATCATAATTGCACATCCTCTACACTCATCTACTTTTTTTTTCCTTTTATTTTGTCTACCCAAACTTTTTTTTTTCCCCCATTTAATCTCTTCTCGGATGTCATCTCTCCTCAGGGCTTTACGTACATAGCTCCATCTGTGCTCGAAAACATCAACGAGAAGTTCACTTTTGAGCCAAAATCCCGTTCACCTCGCAAGCTTCTGGGAAGCCCAAGAACACCAGTGAGGTAATGTTTTCTCATTCCACTGAGATTCGCACAGTTTGCAGTGTGTATAAAGTAGTTCTGTCATGTTTTATGATCTTGTAGGGCTGGGTAAAAAAAATATTAGTCATGATCTGCATTTGAAGAAACGGATTACTTTTAAGAATGAATCATTAAAATAAGCTCACAGGCTGTGTCCGAATATGCTTGCTTCCCTACTATATAGTAGGTGGAAAACAGTACATGAAGAGTAGTAGGTCCGAATTAATAGTATTTAAACAGTAGGCGGAAAAATACCCAAATGCCTTACTACTTCCTCTCTCTCTATATATATTTATATTTATATATGTATATATACACTAACTAATCGAAATGTGTATTGATTCCCAACCCTGTGATTTTGTAGGGAATGACATTGATTTCATTTATCTGGGCTTTAAGTCCAAGATTGTGTACATGCTGTAACATGCTTATCTGGTCATGTTTATCCTGGTTTTGCATTTGTAATTTAACATGAATCGAGATCCGTAACCCGTGATGCCATACTTGCTTTTTCCAGCCCTGTGAAGGCTGAAGGGTTAGACGGTTGGACTCGGGGTCCACTCTTCCCAGAATTGCCCACAACCACCTCCTCTCTCCTGCCGCCCACTGATACGCCCATGGAGGTGTCTAATGTGGAGCAGCTGGACATTAGCAGCAACATGGAGGTGTCAGCCCCTCTCCCCATCAAAAAACCATCCAACACAGGGTCATTTGTGAAACCGACTCACCCAGCGGGCGGCAGGAGACCCAAGCATTTAAGGATGAATCATTGATGAACGTCTTAAGTTTTGTATTTTAGGAATTTATCAAATTACCCAAAAGGCCTTTCTGCACCCAGTTTCTGTCTCTTAAACACTTGCCGCACCAGTGTACTTCATGCAAGCATGCAGAGCTGTAACCTCTCTCTGCTTGCATTATGGTGAGGGGGGCTGCTGCTTGCTATGAAAGAGCACCTTGCACTCTGAGCATGAATTTCACAGTTTATCTTTTATATGCCATGCTCATGCAAAACGTGAGGGAGAATTCATTGTGTCTTCTGTTGTATATTTGAAGTTTGAGTCACTTATTGTGTTTTGCTTGACTGTATGATGTTGGGATAGCTCTAACAGTATTTAAATGGATAAAAAAATAAAATAAATTCTGTCATGTACTCACCCTTATGTCATTCCAAACCTGTATAACTTGCTTTCTTTTTTCTGTGGAACACGAAAGATGATTTTCTCAGCGTTTTGTTGTTTTAGACCGATTGACCTTCATTATGTGGACAAAAACAGTTGAATTATGCTTCAAAATTTCTTTTGTGTTTCACAGAAGAACAGAAAGTCATC
>NW_015635523.1:2290804-2301904 GCF_001515625.1 Sinocyclocheilus rhinocerous
GTGTGTGTGTGTGTGTGTGTGTGTGAGAGAGAGAGAGAGAGACAGGGTCGCATCACAGTGGAGTCAGCTGTCTTAACCGTGGCTTGTGTACTGCAAACACATACCAGCTTCCTCACTGTGTCTGTCACGCGACTCTGTTGTCCTTTCGGGCTTGAACTGATGGTAAAACTAATGACATTATTAACTGTCTTGATATTTACTTTGAAAGCTGACGCTCGTGATTATGGTAAGGGGCGTTACATTTCCGACGCGTGCTTGCGGTGTTCGGCCAATCACAGTGCACTGGGTCAGCTGGCCAATCAGAGCGGACTGCGCTTGTCTGAAGGAGGGACTTTGTAGAAAACGAAGCGTTTGAGAGAGGTGGGGCATAGAGGACCTACAGTAATGTACAGTATTTGAAAAATAATGTGTTTTTTGAACATTAAAGCATGTCAACATATTCTGTTACACCAAATACACAAAATAATGATCTTTAAAAAAGCATCATATGACCCCTTTAATTTCTTTCAAAAACCTTACCGGCCCTAAACTTTTGAATTGTAGTGTAGATAAATAAACAAAGATGTTCTTCAGACAAATAGTGTAATATTACTCACCACTAAAGCCTTAGTGTACGTGACACCATAGTCCAAACATAACAAGAACCCGACTGAAGCCTCCAAATTTGTTTATACACCATTTGATCTTAATTATCATCAGCATGCTGTGTAGAGCACTCAAGAATGTGTACGAGATTCATTTCTGACTTCCGACCTACGTTGTGAGTGTGTGGTAAATTAGTTATTTTTGTAGACAAACTTACGAGAAAGGGATAATGTCTCTCATCTGGTCTGTATTATTACTGTTTAACTGTTTTTTCCAGCTCTTAGCGTGACATGTTCTTTTTTTGGTTCATCATAATTGCACATCCTCTACACTCATCTACTTTTTTTTTCCTTTTATTTTGTCTACCCAAACTTTTTTTTTTCCCCCATTTAATCTCTTCTCGGATGTCATCTCTCCTCAGGGCTTTACGTACATAGCTCCATCTGTGCTCGAAAACATCAACGAGAAGTTCACTTTTGAGCCAAAATCCCGTTCACCTCGCAAGCTTCTGGGAAGCCCAAGAACACCAGTGAGGTAATGTTTTTCTCATTCCACTTAGATTCACAGTTTGAAGTGTGTATAAAGTAGTTATGTCCAGTTTTATGATCTTGTAGGGCTGGGTAAAAAAAATATTAGTCATGATCTGCATTTGAAGAAACGGATTACTTTTAAGAATGAATCATTAAAATAAGCTCACAGGCTGTGTCCGAATATGCTTGCTTCCCTACTATATAGTAGGTGGAAAACAGTACATGAAGAGTAGTAGGTCCGAATTAATAGTATTTAAACAGTAGGCGGAAAAATACCCAAATGCCTTACTACTTCCTCTCTCTCTATATATATTTATATTTATATATGTATATATACACTAACTAATCGAAATGTGTATTGATTCCCAACCCTGTGATTTTGTAGGGAATGACATTGATTTCATTTATCTGGGCTTTAAGTCCAAGATTGTGTACATGCTGTAACATGCTTATCTGGTCATGTTTATCCTGGTTTTGCATTTGTAATTTAACATGAATCGAGATCCGTAACCCGTGATGCCATACTTGCTTTTTCCAGCCCTGTGAAGGCTGAAGGGTTAGACGGTTGGACTCGGGGTCCACTCTTCCCAGAATTGCCCACAACCACCTCCTCTCTCCTGCCGCCCACTGATACGCCCATGGAGGTGTCTAATGTGGAGCAGCTGGACATTAGCAGCAACATGGAGGTGTCAGCCCCTCTCCCCATCAAAAAACCATCCAACACAGGGTCATTTGTGAAACCGACTCACCCAGCGGGCGGCAGGAGACCCAAGCATTTAAGGATGAATCATTGATGAACGTCTTAAGTTTTGTATTTTAGGAATTTATCAAATTACCCAAAAGGCCTTTCTGCACCCAGTTTCTGTCTCTTAAACACTTGCCGCACCAGTGTACTTCATGCAAGCATGCAGAGCTGTAACCTCTCTCTGCTTGCATTATGGTGAGGGGGGCTGCTGCTTGCTATGAAAGAGCACCTTGCACTCTGAGCATGAATTTCACAGTTTATCTTTTATATGCCATGCTCATGCAAAACATAAGGGAGAATACATAGTATCTTCTGTTGTATATTTGAAGTGTGATCTGAGACACTGAGTTTGAGCCACTTGTTATTGTGTTTTGCTTGATTATGTTCTAACTAAAAGTAACAGTATTTAAATGGATAGTTCACCCAAAAAATATAAATTTTGCCATGTACTCACCTTTATGCCATTCCAAACCTGTATAACTTGCCTTCTTTCTTCTGTGGAACACAAAAGAAGATTTTCTCTGCGTTTTTTTGTTTTAGACCGATTGACTTTCATTATGTGGACAAACACAGTTGTATCGTGCTTCAAAATGTCTTCTGTTGTGTTTCACAGAAGAACATAAAGTCATACAGGTTTGGAAAGACATGAGGGTAAATGATGACATAATATTAATTGTTGGGTGAATTGTCTTTTTAAAATGGCAAGAAGATCCAGGTCTACATTCTTGAGGAATCTGTCTGATTTGCTTTGTTTTTGATTCTTAATTCATCAATAGTTGTTTGGACCCCTAGAATCACAGATGTAGGGTACTTGGAGCTCTATAGTCGTGTTAGTCTAACCTACCAATGATAAACTATGAAGTAAAAAAATTTTTTTTCTTTGCTGCAGGTTCATGAGACAGTGTTAGATGACCTCAAGGCATTATTCTCTTATTTTGATCTGCTCTTGATTACATTTAAAATTCATACATTCAAGTATGAATCTACCTGCACTCTGGGCATCAAATCACTGTTTTTCTTTTCAACAGTAAAAAGCTATTTAACAACCAATTTTCTGACCAAAGAATTTAAAAAATAATATATCACTATATAATACTGGATAAATCCTCATAATCCAGAGTACAGTTACTTCTTTCTAAGCCACATCCACAAACACAAATTCCAGTAATACTACTGACTTTAAACAGAATGCTTATTTAATTTTTAATCCTAATATTGAAGACACCAAGACGAGTTTTGAAATAGTTTCCTTAACACTACCCCTATCAGTAATTGATTTTTTCCCCCCCTGAATATGTGTTTTGACCTATTTATTTTTCAGGTGCCGTATAGATTTGTAAACTATGCAAATTATTTATTCTTTATAGTCAAAAATGCTTTTCAGGGTTTAGCCGGATTAGTAACATGAACACATGCCTTCTTCTTTCTACAAAGGTGTTGGAGTCAAAACAATTTTATTATTCTCGGGGACATTAAAAATGTGATTTTAAATATGTTTTCAGGATGTGCACTGTACACTAGAAAACCACTGTATTATTTATTGTTTTATTGAATTTTGATTAAATAAGCTTGGATATATGTGGTTAAGGGGAAAGAAAATCTCTATTCTAGATCAATCCAGAATGATGGAAGCATAATAAAGTAGTAAATCTTTCCCAAAAAAAAAAAACGTATTTATTTAATTGCTGTACATAGACATGATTCTTCATGAATGTTGGTGTTTTTTCCTTGTATTATAGTTCTTACAGATACAGTATGTATTGTATGATGAAGTGACTCCTTGAACTGGTGGACACTGAATCTGCATCTTGTTAAGATTGTGCTGTACGTAAGCCATCATGGGTGGTTCTTTGTATCGTGTTTCACAGGCATTCCTGTGCTCATAGAAGTGTTATTGTTATCAATGAACATCTGCGTGTGAGACTGCGATTGCGTCAATGACCGCATTTAAACGATTTCTGAATGACACACTTTTTTTCCCATGGGAATGTAAAATAGGCTTGTTTTCTGCTTGAGAACATTGTTCTGGTGTGACATTGTAATTCACTGATTGAATGTGATGTTTAGCTCACATCCTCAAACTCTAATTTCCGTCGTGTAGATTGTAATTGTGGTTGGACATTAGGAGGCCATTGCTCTGATTGAACTGTCTGGACTTTGCAGCAGTTTCCATCAAGCCAATAATTGGCTGTACTCACTATGCACAGGAAGCATGATTCTGAATATCTTAAGCTGTCAGATACAGTGCCTACTGATAAACAACAGCCTGCTGTACCGTGGCAGTTAACAGCCAGTAACGGCTTCATATGTGAAAGCCTTTGATTTTGAAATCTGTGCGAGACCAACAGCTTAATTAAATTGCCTCTTAACTGGTACTTTGACTATGGAAGCATCCCATTTTGCCTTCGCATACACAAATATCTACCGTTTATTCTATGCACTGCTGGCTGAGAGAGAGGGCTCTGTAATGTGGCGTAAATGGCTTTATGTATCACTTGTGTCAGTCTGATGACTTGGATGTTGTCCATGAGCCCAGGCCATATAATCATTAGACTCATGACGTAGGTTTAAAACCTCTCAAACCGTCTCCCACTGATTCTTGCAGTCATGTTGGAATATTAAGACATAACTTGGTGCTATGTGTTAATGGTCTGTTTTTTTATCTTCATTAATATATGTTCTTTATAAAAATGTAATGTGGTGTTTAGTTGCGCTTTAGAAAGAGTTGAACTAAACCTGATCTTGAAAATCTGTGGTACTCCTTCAGGTTAGAGTTGGAACCAATTCTGAAACTTCCTGGATTATAAAGTAAAAAGTAAATGCCTGTGAAAAGAATTGAGATGCAGATGAGGATGCATTTTGCATTTTAAATGCAAATGCTTGAAGTGCTGTGTTTATTGGACAGTGGCACATTTGGTTTAAACAATGAATGGATGTAAAGTATGGAATGGCGAGATTGATTAATATCTGGTGTTTTGTGATTCCTCGTGTTTATTTTAAAATTCATTTTAATTTAAAGGGGTCATATGATGCTTTTTTAAAGATCATTATTTTGTGTATTTGGTGTAACAGAATATGTTGACATGCTTTAATGTTCAAAAAACACATTATTTTTCAAATACTGTACATTGTTGTAGGTCCTCTATGCCCCGCCTCTCTCAAACGCTTCGTTTTCTACAAAGTCCCTCCTTCCGACAAGCGCAGTCTGCTCTGATTGGCCAGCTGACCCAGTGCATTGTGATTGGCCGAACACCGCAAGCACTCGTCGGAAATGTAACGCCCCTTACCATAATCGCGAGCTTCATCTTTCAAAATAAATGTAAAGACAGAGCCTGAAAGGGGAACAGAGTCGCGTGACAGACACAGTGATGAAGCTGGTATGTGTTTGCAGTACACAAGCCACGGTTAAGACAGTTGACTCCACTGTGATGTGACCCTGTCTCTCTCTCTCTCACACACACACACACACACACGATGCTCAAAACTCCGCATTTGAACAGTCAATAGCAAATACTTAAACTATAACAAAACATACTTACAGTAGCTGATTCAGAAGCGCCAGATTGTCATAGCAAAGTCAGAATTACCTCTTCTCCTAGGTTCACGAAACGGTCGTCCATAAAATGCCTTGCTGTTCTGTTGTAAGTAATCTTAAAGATTCCTAAATGCATCTACTTCTGGAAGGCCAAATAAAGTGCTTTTGCTTTCGCCTAGAAACACACAGCGTCTCCCTGACATGGCTGCATCAACACTACTGCGGTTACTGAAACCACGCCTTCTTTCTTTGCGTGCACATTTGGGCGCATTATGCAAATATTCCCACATAGTGACCTAGATATGTGGGGGCGTGTTAGAACGAGCCGTTTTAGGGGGGTGTGGCAGAGTCTTAACTTTGATAAAGAATATCTCTTTGGTTTTGAGACTTTAGTCTTTGCAACTTCAGGGATCTTATCTATTCACGAACAGCTTGTAACACTCCAAAGAGAAAGGAAAACTTGAAATCGCATCATATGACCCCTTTAACCTTAGTGAATTCTACAAAATCAATAAAGTTGAATTCGAGCATTTACCAAGCAAACCTGCATTTACTGGGCAAAGCATTTCAGTGACACTTTTTAACAGATTGAAAAATTTATTTGGTCAAATATACTGGATAAAAATACAACTGTAACTGCATACTGCATGATGATACTAAAATAGATATTTCGTCTTCAAAGCTTTGGTTTATTACAGCGTAAGTACAACATGATTAGAAAAATACCATGTATCTGTGGAATGGCCTGAATTATAATAATAATAATTCAAAAGCCATTGTGTGTTGTTCAGTCACAAAAATCACATGGTTACAAAATTCTAATGCTACATCATTTGATAAATCAGTAGTTCATGTGCAAATAACTCACATTCAGATTATTACCAAAGAAATCAGAATACTTCAAATTGAATGCAAAATCCAGAACTCTTTATGATTGGAGTCTTAAATGCATTTAAAACAAATTAAGTTGCAAAAACCACAGTATCTGACAAAGGATCATACCAAAAGTATGGTTACACCCACAAGGTAATTAGTAAAACCAGAGATGACATGCAAGAACAAAAAGAGGAATATAAATTATAAACACTAAAAAATAAAGCGACAATAATAATAGTTATAATAATAATAATAATAATACAAGAGCTGGTGAAAACACTTGTCCTTTTGACAAGTTATCTATATTTCAAAAATTCAAAACTGGAGCTTTTTCTAGAGCCCTTTGCCTTATAACAAGTGCTGTTTGCTCAATGGAGATGTCTGAGAGGAACAATCCACATTCTGTGGATCCACTGCTGGTTGAATGTTTCAACATGCCACAACACTGTGTTTCCGTCCTTTCTGTGAGATTTCAGTATATTTGTAAATAAGCTGATGTTGCACCATCTTTCCACTTATGCACCTTGTCTGTGATGACAATGCGGCAGAGAGGGCAGGTTCTCTCCTGGTTAAGCCACTGGGCGATGCACTCCTCACAGAAGATATGCTAGAGACAATCAAACAGTAAATATTTGACATTTATGCACATGCATTATGTGACACTGTGTATTACATCTACAGAAACAAAAGTCATGTGCTGAAAGATAAAAAAAAAAAAAAAAAGGGGACAAAAAGGGTCTGAAAGTTGCTAAATCTAGTGCTGAAGGTGTGTGTGTGAGACGCGGGAGCTGATGGCAGGGGGCGGTGGATATTTGTGGCGGTCAATGTGGATATTGTGGATGAGTTCTTCTGTGTCATCACGTTCTATTAGTTCTACAGCTTAAGTTTCGGAACTTTCACACTTAGTAACACATACAGCTGTTCCCTCACCACAGTGCAACAGTGAAAAGGGACCCCTTTCAAACAGTGTCGCGTTCCGAACGTTGCTTAAGTGACTCATCCAGCGTCTGTTCTGTTCAGTGAGCGGCAGAGAAGCAGCGCATTCAGTTGGCCGCACCGCAGCCGTCTCGTCAATAAATGGGTACAAAACAGCGTTTCCTAGCACCTGTCGCTTACTGACTGTATTGCGGTATTTTAAAAATTCATATCATAAAAATAAACACCGGTATTCGGTATGAACCAGTATACCGCCCAGCACTAGACAGGATACATTGTAACATTCATTGCTTATTAGCCTTAACTGAGTACTAGCTGTAGTAAAATTACAGCCAACACATTTGTCTGTTTACAGAAAAATAAATAATGTAAATATGATTATGATCATCTTGTAAAATAATCATGTAGTTTTGAAAAAGTAATCTTTAAATATTAAAAAAAGACTACAAAAAACATTGCTGGCTAAATGTTTTCATATATATATCAAGAAGAGGGAGATGCAGAATAATATATTAATCAAACAGTTACTAAAATGTATCATTTTATTTTTACTTGAAATATATGATAATTATGTTGCTATAGAGTTGCTGGAAAAATAATTTTAAAGGCAAAAACTGACAAAAATGTAAGGAACTCAGTATATGAAATAGTGATTATTTTTTACAAAACTTGATTTTTACAAAAGAATTACATGAGCTAATTTTCTCATTTAAAATGTCTTTTTCATGTGGGTTGAGATTAGCTTTGTAATAAATACTGCGCTCAAGAAGCTTTATGGTTTAGCCTGGGAAAGTGGAGGTTAAGTGGAATGACATCGGAGGTCAAACTCAAGGACCACATTCTCACCTGACACACGAGGACCCGAGGCTGCTTAAAATCAGCCTGACAGATCGGACAAATGTCACCTGCCTCCCTAATCTGAGCAGGACTGACTGGAGCTCCGTTCACCTTTACAGACAGGTAAAAACAACATTAAACAGCACATGCAGAAAACAAAACATTTGTCTATAATTTCACTATTTGTGTTACAGATTAGCCAACTAATATTTCAGACTAAGAGGAGCACAGGACAGGTAAAAGGCGATCTTTTGTACCTCAGGACTGAAAAAAGTCCGTAATTGTTTTTGCAATGATCCTGACAGTCCATACAAGGCCAAAAGCTAAAAATAAGAAACATAAAATCAGATTATTGGGATGTCTCCTAATAATGTATTGGTTTCAAACAGCAGTTTATTGTAATGATTGTACTCACCTTCATTATGAGGTAGATCAAGGCTAGCAGGATTCCCAGAGTCAGACCCACTGAGGTGTCCATCTCATCGTAGCTGACCAGATAGCGGAACCAAAGCGGGACAGGAGCGATCACTTGATACAACTGACCCACCTCCTCTATGAGCATGTACCACTGACCCTATGGAAAGCAGGATGGATACGGTGAAGCTAACATTCATTTAGATTCAGAGCAGCAAAATAAATAATGTTACAAATCATGCTCACCCTTCGCCGGTATGTCATGAGCGGGGAGGGGATGAGGAGAATAAGACACTTGAGCCCCATGAAGAAAAACTTCAAAATGAAGTTAGTCACACCGACACTCCATAAAACCTCCCAGAAGTTCTGAGAATCTATTGTAGCGTTGGCAAAAATGAGGCTGAGGGATAAAAGAAAAAAGAGAGAGACGATTATATTTACATGGTACGTATTTGTCATTTAGTGGACATTTGGTTATTTAGTTGATATATTACACTAAACGTAGAACAGTTTGTGGTGAAGTGAGGTTTGGTGATACAATGTAAAGCACTTACCAGCGATAAAGTGACTGGGTGTGAAAAGTGTACAACACGAGGAGACTGGAGGATGTGAGGAACAGCAAAAGCCAGGCACAATGCAACTTTGTCCTTCGGTCCTTTATACAGGAGAAAAAACAAAGGAGCCATCAGATTATTATTATTATTTTTTGTTTGTTTGTTTAGTTATATATAAATATACACACAAACTCAACCATTCAAAAGTTTGGGGTTAGTAAGATCACATGATGTGTCAAATGATCCTTCAGAAATCATTCTAATATGCTCATTTGGTGCTGAGGAAACATTTCTTATTATTATCAATGTTGAAAACAGTTGTGCTGCTTAATATTTTTGTGGAAATAGTATTACTTTTCTACCGGATTCTTTAGAGAGTAGAAAGTTCAAAAGAACAGCATTTATTAAAAGAGAAATATTCTGAAACATTATAAATATATTTACTGTCACTTTTAATCAATTTAATATACATTTCTAGAGGAGTTTTTATATTGCTCTTGATGTGAATAGACTTTTGCGCATGAAGCAAATTTGCTCAAGGCCACAATCGTCAAAGTTCATAGATCACCACAACAGATTAACCTATAACCCTACTAGAGGTGTTACAAGCACTGCTCTTTAACTCCCCTGTTAAATATCAAATAATATGGTAGACTCACGTGGAGAAAGACTTGCGTTTGAATGCTTTTGTTGACATACATAAAGGTGGTAAACAAACCAACTGCAACAGCCAGACCTACAGAAAAATAACAACACAGACGTGTGACAGGGTAATGACCTTTACACATCATAACTACTGCATAAACAGCTGTTCTCACTAACACGTACCCAGGGCATGCTGGATGACTAGTTTCGCACAGAGAATAACTATGAAGGGAAGACTCTTCTTGAGCCAGCGCAGGAGGTAGCGCAGCTCCGATAACGAGCTGCTGGATTCTCCGGACTCCAGGTCAGACTCGCTGCTGTCTGACTCGTGCTCGTGGCTGTGTGTGTGCTCATGGCTGTGTGTGTGTCCGTGGCTGTGGCTCGCTGCTCTCAGCCTCCGCGACGTCGCACCGCTTCCGCTGCCGATAGAAACCCGGACGTCCTCGTCTGTTTCCGGCCTGTTGGCACTTCCAGCGCCGGGCATTCGGGCGAGCAGCTCCGGCTGCAGGGTTAATGACAGCCCGTTCCCTCCCTGCGGGCTCGGATCGGTTTGCATCGGATCAGGTGAATCCCTCAGTTTAAACGCTCTTCTGGACTCGCTATATGCTCCTCTGTTGAAAAATAAACCAGATCAGTGCATCAGAAGACAGACATAAAACAGGCAAAACTCCATGTAAATATAGAGGTGTTTTATTATAATGTACTAAGAAATAAATTTTTTCAAGCTTCATGGTCGCTCGGAGAGGGTTTCTCTCACTACTAGCAAGTGGGGAGTGTGAAATTAAAAAATCCGGAGTGGAGCTGTAAAAATGGGGGCCTTGTGGGTGTGACGGGAAATTGATGTCGCTCCGCTCCAGTGATCCAATCCAAAGACTATAGAATACCCTTAAAGGGATTTTGTCCAATCAGCGCGTTGCTTGGGGACACGCAAAGCTTGATGCGTTGGTGTTTGCAACCAGTTTTGCTGGGTGAGAAGAAATATACAAACTATACTTTTTTTTTTTTCTTCAGACTGTGTGCATTGAATTTATTTAATACACGAGTTTCACAATTTGAGTTGAATTACTGAAATAAATGAACTTTTCCACAACATTCTAATTTATTGAGATGCACCTGTACTTTTTGGCCAAATAAATAACAACATCTGAACCAAAGTACATATTTTTTCTCAGTTTGGGCCTCTGAATAAAACTGATGTGCTTTTTCCTCCTTGAGTGTGAGCTCCGTATATCATGCTTTATGAGCCATACAATCCTGATGTATCAAATAAACTTTTTTTTTTTTTTTTTTTTTTTTTACATTTTGTCTGAAACATAAGTTACTTATTTCAATTACTTCTGAATAGAACTGTTTTATAAAATGTCACCATGATATTTATGCTTTGTGAATATCAACACCTGCCTCGTGTGTGTGTGTGTGTGTGTGTGTGTGTATATATATATA
>NW_015635523.1:2302028-2319112 GCF_001515625.1 Sinocyclocheilus rhinocerous
TATATATATATATATATAACGTTTTGACCAATCACGTTTAGCTACGTTATTCTTGCCCTAACGTTTGATATATCGCAAAAATGATCGTATTCTATATAATATCATAACTACTACTCCACTGTAAAATTGTGGCCACTCCCAACTTTTTATGGCCCACCCAAAATGGAAATCCTTGCGGCGCTCCCGTCCGAAACAACAGCAGTATTGCTCGTATGATAATCCTTAGTTACACAGCTGTTTACATGATTATTCTAGTGCATAATGTAACACATATATGAACTGCTCTAAACTTAGGTGTTGACAGAACATATTCGCTAGTCATAACTGCATTAAATCAAGGATAATATAACATCTCCAACGGTTTATATCTAAGGTTCTTGATGGTTTTATGAAAGCTAAAAAATTGCTCTTTAGAGTAAAGGTCTTAATAAATAAATACCTGTCATACTGCGCGCGGAGTTTCATGATAAAGCACCGATCTCCATTCTACAGGCTATGGTGGTGTTTGAACGATCAAAACACAATAACTAAAAGAGATTATAATCAAAACAGCTCAATCGGCTAAAGGAGTTTGGTTTCAACTTGACAATGTTCCGGGAGCCATCTAGCCTGACCTACTAAAGGAACCAGTCCAGTGGCTCTGCTGGAAAGCAAAATAAAAGTCCTCAATAAGGCTGTCTCTTGCTTTCAAAATAAAAGCCCAATTTAGGCGATAAACTCAGCTCACCAAATTCATTTACTCATCCTCGTGTTGTTCCGAACCCGTATTACTTACTTTATTTCTTTGGGAAACAAAATGAGATGTTAAGCACAATGACATAACGTCTCAATCACCATTCCTTTGCATCTTTTTTCCTTATAATGAAAGTGAATGGACACTGAGAGAAGCTCTTTGATGTTGGTGCAAGAAACCGTTTAACTCACCTGCATTCAGGTTTGTTGTTAATGTTCTGGTTGGTTGATAATGTCTCAAGGTGCCCTCATTCCATTGATTATTATCTGTTTCTTTTTTCCACTGTAGAAACACCAGCTGGATTCTTTGCTGAACTGGCTGAGTCCCTCTGCTTTAACATTTGAATCATAATAGGTTATATATCCTTTTCCTCCCAAGCCATGTCTACATTAGAAAATCAAAGTCCAGCCAATCCGAATACCTCCACTCATGTCCACACCACAGCATGGTGTCTGTCTGTCTGCTCTGAATTTGAACATGTGATGGTAAGATGTGTCTTATAAGCATGCTTATCATCTTTCTCACTCTCTTTCAAGTTGTCTCACAACAGTCACTTTGCTGTTGCTCAGTGTACTGTAGGCCTTTGTGATAGTTACTGTTTTTGTATGTACTGTAAAAATAAGCCTAAATTAAATTTAAAGTATTAATTTCACAGTGGTTAAATTGATTCAATAACAAGTGTTATTTACAGTATTTGTAGCATAATGTTGTTTACAACAAAATTAATTTAAACTTGTTTCAACTTGTAAAAAAGGTAAAAGAAGTCAAAATGGTGAGGCACATATAATGGAATTGAAATTTTTGAGTATTTAAAAGCAGAAATGTGATGCTTAGAATTTTTATTTTTTTTAAAGCACTGAATTAATTATTTTATTATTATTTGAGATGAGGTTAGCAGACTTTGTTTTTATACACTAAAATCATGTTGACAGTAATATTGTTTAAAGTATTTTAATATAGCACAGTTTTTTCCCATTAATTAAATTTTTTTTTTTTTTGTGGTAGTCAACATTATGCCGCAAATGAGTGTAAATCAAATTTATACCCAGAAAGTAGGATTTAAAAAAAAAAAAAAACACACACCACACAGACTAGAAATTTGGGCTAATTCTTCTGTTCATGCTGATAATCGAATCCCACTGTATATTACAATGTTAAACATTTTAATTAATGTAGAAATCTTTATATCTGATTTTGCAAAATGGCGACATGTCAAGCAAAAGCAAAATGTTTATTTCAAAAAATTGTATGTAATCATATCTTATTAGTAATGACATTCACTTCTATAGTTTAGTGATCAGTTGTCTAATCACCATCTACCCCAGACAGTACTTACACAGACACTGTGTCCAGACATGGATATAATCATGTAAATTAAAAACCCATAACAGCCTCATACTAATCTAAATGTATGGGTCATTCTGTGTAACTGAGCATGTTAAATGATGCTTTAGGATAATGCAGTTTAATTTGTGGAGGAATGAATTTAAGTACCTTGTTGTACATTTAAAAGATGATAATGTGAGCTGGGAGTGTATCTTGTTTTTCAGGGGCTGCTTATTGAATTATTAGATATTTTCTAGCACTAGAGATACCAACAGGTCTTTTAAGGTAAGTATTTCTCTGTGATATATTGTACTGAAATAAACAGTAAGATCTATTGAACTGAAATGATGATTCCCATAAACACAGGGTTTTCAATCTCCCACAGTTTAAGGCCTTAAAATCAGAGCAGATAAAGGCATGGCATTAAATCTTGCATGCATTGTAAAATATAAATATCTTCCACAGTATTTTTGTTTTAAAATACAAATATATACAGTAAACATCCTTAAATAAAGATACGTTTACTTGAGATGCAAAATAAGGAAATTTAAGTATTGTTTTCCGAGACACTGAACAAAATTAATTAAGCGACTTTATGCCTAAACAACCACAAATATACACCGTGCGGAAAATTAGCTTTCCCTTTAAATTAAGTAGATTTTTCTGAGCCCATTGGCAGATATTTGTTCTGGTTATAATCATAAACTCACTTCATTTTGGTTCATTTCACAGAAAACAAGACCTTTTATCTTATGTCATTTTGATTATTAAGTAAATGTGTCTTGATTTAAGAATCATTAGACGTTTTCACTGGAAAACAAGACAAAAATACTATGGAAGATTATCACTTTTTTGCAGTGCGATCAGAAGATACAGTAAAAGTTATTGTCATTCTGGTATTTGAGAGCCGAGTTATTCAAACCTTAAGCTATTTTTTTTTTAAAATAATGAATTAAAAAGTAATGGAGATTGTATTTTCCAACTCTGAGGTGTTTCTAATACAAATGCTCCCTAGACATTTACATTTAGATGATATATTGACGTATTGTGTTCCCTTAAATTTGTATTTTTTACTTGGTCTTAAAAAGGTCTTAAATCTTAAATTTACCTTCATAAAACCTGCAGAAATTCTGTAAAGAGTATAGCGTGATATCAGGTTTCAGATAATCTCTCTCTCTCTCTCTCTCTCTCTCTCTCTCTATTTCTCTCTCTTTGCACCGCTCATCAAGGAGTCAAGCCTAAAACAAGGTTAATGAGGTCACCCCCTCTCCTTCACTACCATGTAAACATGTTACTCAATGCGGAGGCTGGAAGTTGTCGTCCGAGTGAATAGAGTAAGCATAGCTACCTGTCAGATATGAATGGACATATCAAGAGTAGGGTGCGGATATAGTAAGGAGTGACAGACAAACTCTCTCTCTCTCATGTTTTATATCTCTGTCTCTCCTTCCTGTCTTATTTCAATAAAAATATAAAATGAGCTCATAAATGATCTATTTGTCTTTTAATGTACTGCATTTCAGTTTCCAAAAAAAAAACTCCTCTGAACGAGTGTGGTCCTTTTTCTAACAGCAGATGGCGCTTCATAGCAAGGAGTGATTTGAACAAAGGACCGACTGAGGAAATTTCTATATTGTTAATAAGAGAAAAGTACAGCGATAAATTCAGAGAGGTTACATAATGTGAGTGATTTTTGTATATATATTTTGAGAGAGAGAGAGTTACATATTTTTCTGTTCAAACAATTTGCTTTTAAAGCTTTTTTCACTATTACGTTTTTAGCATCTAATTGTTTTATTTACATTTTTATGTTTAAAATGTGTATTCATTCAGGCCGTAAAGACAAAATACATTGGGGCCATAAGCATATTTTTGTAAAACTGATCAAATTCATTGATGTAAGCTCTAACAATAACAATTGTTGCATCACCTGTTCAGCTGAGAGGCACAGGCAAAAAATATAGTCAAATCAGTCCAGCTGAAGTGACTATAACCTTGAGTTACTTGCTGAATATGATTTTCCTTCCTTTAAATATCTCATCAGGTTTGCCGGTTAGCCGTTCAAGGTGTGAACTGATGATCTGTGATTGAAATTCGGCTGCAATTTTCAGCCATTTAAAAAAAGCAGAAGACGTGTTTGATGTCGTTCTTTGTCTGAGTGTAATGTCTCATTTTCACCACCGTACACTCACACTCTCTCTCTCTATCAGAGCTCCCTTAATCAGCTTGTAGGTCAGTTACCATGACAACCTGATCTCTCGTGGATGTGGTGCTTCATGGAGAGGAAGATGATCACCTGCCCTCAGGTGTGTCTGTGTCTGTGTCTGTGTGTGTGTGTGGTTATATTTTGCCAGACCCCCACTGACAACCCCTCTTTTCACATTTATGATTTTCTCTCATCTGAAATGGAGATTTTGTGCATCGGCCCTTCAATGAGGTCACTAAATGGCTTTTAGCAGCATGAAAACATGCTTACATAAATGCCACATCTCTGCTGTATCATACATACATCTCGATTTAAGATAGATGAATGGATGGATGGATGAATAGATGAGTAGTTTGTATGTAGTAGTTTGATAATTCAGGACAGATAGATAGACAATGATATAGATGAGTAGGTTGATGGTTATAGATAGATTGATGGTTATATATATGATGGATGGACGGACGGACAGATGAATGGATAAGGAGGTAGATTATAGATAGATAGATAGATAGATAGAATTGATTGATTGATTGATGCTCTGTCTTTTAGTCCTCAGGGAGTTTCTCTTACACTCCCATTACTCTCGAGTGCTTGATCAATGGCTCCACCTTCACACTGCAGTTATTAAGCCTAGACTTTCAATTATTTTACAGTGGGTCGTCAACACATCTCTCAGAGATACACAGTACAGCAAAGTACCTTTGTGTGCACATCATTATACCTTAATTAATGTCAGCTTCCTGTACTTTAAATGTACATACATTAGCATATATCACACATGCTGGGCTGACTGCACAAGGTCGACTCCTATTGCCTACTATTGACTGACTTCCCTCCAGAAGGATTCTTTGATGAAAAGGAAGCGGGCAGCATGTCACAGCTGCTGCTTGACCTTTGGATTGTGGCAACACAGATCCAGCATTCCAACAGGAAATATGAACATTCTCATGTCTGGAATTAGCAGTCAGACGTTAGACTAATAGGCACTTTCCATGAAGAGGGTACAAACACAGTGCCTGAAACGCTTGGAAAATGTGAAAGTCATTTTTCAGGAGGTACTTAACCTTCAGAAGATGATGATTGTCAACCTTAGGAGGTCAAACCAAATTTTATATGAGCTATTTTATTTTATATTCATCTTACATGGCATTTGCAGTTTGTGCAATCCTGTTACTAAACCCTAATTTGTGTAATTTCAGATTTAAATAATAAATCAATTTAAATAAATAAATAAATAATACATTAAAAAGTAACTTTTATTAAAAAGTATTATTCCATATATTATAATACATTTAATATTGTTAAAAAGTAATAAAGAATTATTAAAGTCATCGTTCGGCCAAAAATGAAAATCATACTCATCCTCGAGTTATTCTAAACCTGTATGAGTTTCTTTCTTATGTTGAGCACAAAATTTGATATTTTGAAGAATGCTGGTAATCAAACAGTTGATGGTAGCCATTGACTTCCATATGGAAGAAACCTATGGAAGTCAATGGCTACCAACATTCTTCAAAATATCTTCTTTTGTACTCAACAGAAGAAACAAACTCAGAGGTCTGGAACAACTTGAGGGTGAGTAAATGATGACAAAATCATCATTTTTGGCTAAAGTATCCCTTTAACAATTTTGCACATTAAAAAGGCAAATAAATAAATAAACAAACAAACAAACAAATTATATTATATTATATACTTTTTTTTTTTTACAGTGTCTCTTTACCACAATGAAGTGAATATCAGTTCTTTACTTTACTTTTACTTTTAGTCATTTAGCAGACGCTTTTATCGAAAGCGACTTACAAATAAGAAAAAGTAATTAAAACTAAAAGCTAAAACTCTATAAATACTATATAGATACAGTCGGTACGTAATCCTAAAAAAAATAACACTGAGCCAAACACACATGCTAAAATAACAACAACTTACTGACACATAGTAAGAAATGGTTATAAAAAACTGAAACAGAAGTGAAACAAGTAGTAGGAAAGAGGAGAAATAAAAAGCGATACTTATTATACTTACAGTTCTATATATATTATCAAAATTGTTTTTTATTTTATTTTATTTTATGTTAATTACTTTTCTAACTGGACAGGCCAAAACCACAATTTAAAAATGACATTTAAATCTAGATCATTTTCAAGCTATTTTAGTTGTATGTTAGATAATAGCTTATCTAAAATTTCTAATAGTTCTCGCAGCAAAAAATATGTTGTTGTTGTTGTTTTACGATCAGCAGAATCCATTTAGGATGGGATTGAAAATTGCTCTAAATATGGAAACGCAGTATCAGTAAACATACTGAACTCTGCTTTCTCCCTCTAAACAGGCCAAATTAACTTAATTACAATATGTGTGTATGAACAGGGCCATGGGAAAAACAACAGTGTAATTGCAAACAATGCAGTATGTATAACAGGGAACATTGCCTAACAAGGGATCAACAGTGTAGCAGGGGATTGGCATTACTTTCTATGCATGACGTCATGCGGGTAATGTCTCTCTTAGAAGTCACAAATCACAGTGCATTTGAATCAGGGGTCGACCTAGAGCGTCTTCATACCTTAATGTAAAAGCTCAACTTCAGAGTTGACAAACGGCCTTATACGTCAGGCGATAAATGACTCGCCAAAGTTATTTATTTATTTATTTTGAGCATTTTATCTCACACTTTAATGAGCAATAACTCATTGTGATATGATATTTGCCACCGCTTAATTGCACATGAATAATTCAAACATACTGATGACAACATTGCTGTCTTCCTTCATCTTATAGCACCTGCTGATAATGTAGATGAGGTCTTTGGAAGCATAACGCTTATGAATGTAAAAGAATCTGCTTTGGCTCTGTCAGCATGGATGGAAATCCAGGACCCCCCTGATCAAACCTTCGCTGTCATAAAGAGCTGCTCTCCCTCAGTCTGGCTTTGCGCAATGGCTGTGTGGGGAAGATAATCTCATTTAAACCATATCATCGTGAAGACTTCTCATTTCAGAACACTTATGGTCTACAGCGTGTGAGTGTGTGTGTGTGTGTGTGTGTGTGTGTGAGAGAGAGCAGTCAGCCCCTTCTCCTTCAGTCTAATATGTGTGATTGCTCTACAAGACTGGCTTAGAAAAAGTACTAGAACCAGTTCTCTTTCTTCCCTGTAAAAATGCATCTTTCCTTTCCTGAAGTGAGCAATTTTCTCCACAGTATCCTTTACTGTTCTGGTCAAAGTGCTTTCCGAAGATCTTAAAATAAATTGCTTTTCACAGCCAGAAAAACACCTGGCAACAATTTAATACACAAATAAGCGAATACATAAACTCAGTCTGGAAAAATGATAATTCCACCTGTAGATCTGATGAGAGTGAATGTAATAGGTAAATGTATAAGTTGACAGCCGTCTCTATTGTGTAATCTCTCCATCTTTATACCCATAATTCCTTCTGGCCAGTAGCTTGTGTAGTCAGACTGTAGCTGTGGTCATATGGGTTTGCGGGTCAGTGTGTGTGTGTTTGTGATTTAGGAGAGTCTAATGTGTTTCTCTTGTAAGGGATTTGATGGGCTGTTGTGTGTGTGTGAGGGTTCAGGAGGGTTAGTGTGTTCCTCTGTAACTGTAAACCTACTTTCAGCTGCTGCAAACTGTCGTGCTGCTATTCAAGGGGTCTGTTGATGTGCATGCACCTGTGTGTGTGTGTGTGTGTGTGAGTGTGAGTGTGAGTGTGAGTGTGAGTGTGTGTGTGTGTCTGAGAATTGATACAAGAAGGTCAAACTGAGGTTGATACAACAAATAGTTCTTGGTCTCACTCCTAATGTCACTGGCTACAAATCAGCACAAGTTTTACTGGTGCCATCAGACACTGTTAATATTTCTGCAGTTTGCTTAATTGTCACTTAATTTAATAGTTTACAATGAAATAATTGAACATTGCTTTCCAGCTTAACTGTCTGACTAAAAACCGATGTAAAAGCATTTTTTTATTCATGACATACTGATATTTACCACATAATAATGAAAAATTATTAAATTATAATTGTTACACATTGAAAAAATAACCTGAATAATAACAATATAAAATACACTTATTGTAAATTATTATTATTATTATTATTATTATTATTATTATATAGGTTATTGTTTTATTTTATTATTTAGGGATTTATACAATTATTATTTCTATATTGTAATGATTTAATAATTTACTGTTATTTAATTTTTTTAATTTAAAATAAAAATAATAAAAATAAATTCTGTAACTTAACATTTACAGTCTTCCTCAGACCAAAAAGGCCACAAATATATATTTTTTATCGTTTTAAATATTACATATTTAATATTGAAATATTTTAAAAACATTAGCAGTAGTAGTAGTATTGCTGTTGTTGTTCAAATCTAATAAAAATGTAATTATTAAACAGTTTAATAATCATTCAAATTTGCAGTCTTCCATGTACCAAACATACCAAAAATATTGATGACTCTTTTTTTAACTGTAAAAACATGTAAAATATTTTAATAAAACAACAATAACAATAGTAAAATAATCCAATATAAATAATCTAAACAACAACAACATAATAATAATAATAATTATTATTATTATTATTATTATTGGTGATGGTGATGATCATGATTATGATGTTATAATTGTCATTGTCATTATTTTTAGGTAATTGCTGTTGTTGCTGTTGCTGTAATTTCCTATGTTGATGTATTTCCTTATGAAACAGCAAGTAAAAAATTGTTTCAATAGGAAATACATCAACTTAGGGAAAATAACTGGCAACAATTTATTGTGGTCTGTAGTATTAAATGTTCTTATATCGCTACCACTGAATTTGTATATGAGCACAATCATGATGAGGAGAGAGACTTATTTTGAAGCGATAAACAAACGAGTGTTTCCTGCCACAAGCCACAACACCAAGAGCCAACTCCTTGAGCTATCTCTCTCTCTCTCTCATACACACACACACACACACTTACTTTCTCTTCTCTTTTCACAACCCATTTCTGTCAGAAAGTGCCCCGGCATTCAGTCCTGTGTGTGTGTGTGTGTGTGTGTGTATGTGTGTGTGTGTGTGTGTGTGTGTGTGCGTGCGTGTGCGAGCATGACTCCAGAGATATGCCACGAGTGTGTATCCAGAGAGTAATCAGGTAATTGATCATACAGACAGGTAATCATTCGTGTGCCAGACTCTCTGTCTGCGAGTGTTCGGCCAGCATTAGCGAAACATGTCCTCAAACACAGTACACAGAGAAAAACAGTCAGGCAGGCTGGCGGCAGCTCACGCTGACAGAGAATTAGATCGAGGACACATTACATAAATAGAATCCCTAGAATGTTGCCAATGATTTGAAAGGCCACAACAATTCTAAGAATTCGACATGTACCAGTTACAGTCAAGCTAACCGTTCTTAATGATGAGAATGATTCATAAAGTGTCTTTGACACACCTTTTCTGTGTAATGTAGTGAGCAGATGGCTGGTGAACCTAAAAAACAACCTCATTTGACTACGCTAATATTTGTTCCATGAGATGTCATCAGAGGCGGACAGTAACTAAGTACATTTACTTGAGTATTGTACTTAAGTACACTTTTTGAGTATCTGTACTTTACTTGAGTATTATTTTTTCTGGGAACTTATGACTTTAACTTCACTACATTTGAAAGACAAATATTGTACTTTTTGTCCGCCTCTGGATGTCATGCACTTCTTTAAAACATTTGCTCGGATGAACCAGAACAGAAGGCAAGGTTTTATAGGAGTAATTGCGGAAGAGATCTTTAGAGAGCTGCTTAGACCCAACAGTGATTTACATCGATCGATATTCCAGCGGAGGTATATTTTAACAGCTGCGTCAAACATTCCCATGGATGATAATGCTTTATGTTGTGGTATCTTGACAGTCATTAAATATTACATGTTTTACTCCTTGAGCAGGACAGGACTGTAATGGAAAATGATCTCACCAAACTTGAGTGTCTGCATGGTAAACCTGCTTTTACTTGTGGAGTGATATACTCAACACACCCCAGTGACTATGAAATTGTAATGTGGTGTTTGGGTTTTGTCTTGTTCATGTTTCCATGTCCTACTCTCGCCTTCAGTGGACTGATTCGTTACAGATATGCCTATGTGAAATTTGTTATGTGCAGAAAAATATGTAAATAATGGATGCTGTATTTCTGCAGAACCTGATATTTACCCAGGCCTGTACTCTTCCTCTCCATCAGTTCTTCCAATAATAATAATAATAATAATATAATGTAATTTAGAATTATTTTATTTTATTTTTTAAATATTTAATTTAATATTTATCCTGATTGGTAAAAAATTTAGTAATGCTATTTCAATAACAAATCATTTTTAGCATTTAGGCAGTCATTTAGGAGATAGTAGTAATAATAATAATAAAACTATGTGATAAAAATAAAAATGCATAATATTTGTAGTAGTAGTAGTAAAACTAAGTGATAAAATAAAATGTATAATACTTGTATTACTATTAGTAGTAGTAAGTATTATAAAATAAAATGTAATTTAAGATTTGTTTCACAAAACAATAATAATAAAAATACAATAGGAATTATTTCTTAAAAACAATATTTAATTTTTACATGTATTATTTTATGATTCATAAGTAAAATTGTTTTTCATTTTGAATATTTAATAATTTAATTTAATATTTAAATCGATTGATTAGAAATGGTCTATTTATTTTAGTAATTTTAGCAATTATGTTTCAATAATAAATAACTTTTCAAATTAAGGCAGTTATTTGGGAGATTAATAATAATAATAATAATTACATTTTAAATAATTTTAAATGTTTAATTTTTACATTTATTATTATGTTTCATAAATAAATTAGTTTTTTTTTTATTTTGAATATTTTATCATTTATTTTAATATTTAAATAGATTTTTTTGAATTAGCAATTGTATTTAAATAACAAATACTTAAAATAAACTTAAGACTAAGGCAGCTGTTTAGGAGATTAATAATAATAATCATTTTTTTATTATTAGTTATAAAACATTTGTGATAAACATACTAATAAATATAATATGTGTATTATTATTGTTATTGTATTTTTTATTTTTATTATTATATACTGTAAGTTTTATAAATAAAATGTTATGTAAAAATGGAGTATTTAATATGAATAATTTCATATTTAAATTGAATGTTTAAAAACTCATTTTATATCAATAATAAACAACTTTTTAAGATTTAGGTAGTCATTTAGGATATTTATATTCAAAGATGTATTTTATGGCCTATACTGAACTTTAAAAGCATCCCCACACTGACATTTCTCCTGTGGCCTTAAGCATTAAAGAAGAGATCCACTGGTTTCTCCATCAACCCACATTTGCCCTGCATTTTTCTAAAGGTAAGTGACAGAAGCAATCTCAGCACATACAGTATATTCAGCCTGCTGTACGCCTTATTTACGAGCCGCGTGAGTGCAGCACCGCATCCCATTTGTTTCTTGTCATTTCACTGTCTGTATAGTTCAGATGCCTTTATGTTCTTTTAGGAGTGATTCAGCTCCTGGTAAAGGGCTTTTACTCTTACTGTCGGAGGTGAGGATGTATTGTGCACACCATAAAAGACTTAGTATGAATTTATAGTGTATTCCAGCTAGCCTATAGTTGCAGTTCTTCTGCACTCATCTTCACAGTAGTACAACACAATGTTCGTTCCAGCGCCAAAGACACAGATTAGAAGGAAGAAGCTAGTTTGTTCCAGGTTTTATTAATGGGTGTTTGTATAACGGAGGACTATTTTTCTGTGGCGTTTTTCATCTTATGAGAGTTTTTCCGCATTCTGTCTCTCTCTCTTCTGGCACTGATTCCCACCGGGAGCATGTTCTTACAATATTTGACTGCAGGATAAGATCACTGTCTGCCAAACGGAATTGCCAAGTCTAGCATGAAACCAGGGCTATGGACTAATCACAAAGTTGAAAAGCAACAAAAGAAAATAAAGAAAGAAAGCAGCGCCGGCAAATTAATTTAGCCTCAGCATGCCGCCACTGCGCACAGGAGAGAGTAAGACTTTAGGGTTCGATAGGAGGAGAAATATGGGCGAGAGTAAGAAAAGGAGCTAGGGAGATGTTGAGAGAATGGAAGATATTGAAAAGGAGGCAGAGAGAGAGAGAGAGAGAGAGAGAGAGAGACAGTTGCTCTCTTTGTGTCTGTTCAGCGTGAGACGGGGGAGAGGGCACCGGGGGGTCGTGCTTGTGTGTGTTTGTGTGTCATGAGAACCCTGCAGACGCTGCCCGCTTGGGGGTCTGAGACAAAGTTGAAAGGAGTGATTCCCTGTGTGTTCAGAGAAATAGCACACTCTTCATTAATTATGTATTTCTCTCATGGAAAGCCTGGCAAACTCACTCAGACACCCAGCACTAAGCCGGCTTCCTGAAGCCATAAAGGAAAAGCAGGAAGAGAAAAGAGGATCACAACTGCGGAATCGGAATGCGGAGAAAGTGACTTTTGTGACATGTTAAACATGTGGAAAACGACAGGTGATTGCAGTACAATACAATTTGCCGTTCTTTCGCAGTAATTTTTATTCGTATTATTTCTACAATTTATTGCAATTAAATGACAGCTGTATGTTGTGAAATATTTAGATTTTTATTATTAGAAATAATAATAATTCATTAACAATAATTCATTAAAATAATTTTATTATTATGTCTTATAAATAAAATGGAATAAATCATTTAAATTATTCAATTATTAATTTTATTTCAGTAATAAATAACTTAATATTATTAAATTATACTTAATATTTAGGAGATTTTGGAGAGTAGTAGTAGTATTGTATTATTTTAGCATTGTTATTTAGTATTGTTTTTTTATTATTACATTGTATATAATTTATTGCAATTACATGACATATATTGTGAAACACATTTTCTCCTCAAAGTAAAAAATTAAAAGATAATTGTGACTTTATTTCTCACAACTAGGACTTTGTTTTGCATGTAGACCTTTATATCTAACATATGGCTTTATTTCTCACAGTGTGACAATTGCACTTTTATCTAATGCTGTTATTTTTTTATTTATTTAAATTACTTAATTAAATTATTTTATTTAATTTTAGCCACAGAAAAGGACCTAGCCTGCACTGATTTTTTTCCAACAACAATAATAATAATAATAATAATAATAATTATTATTATTATTATTATTGTTGTTGTTGTTGTTGTTATTGTTATTATTAATAATAAAGTTGTTTAAGATTTTAGAATGCAATATCGTAGATATTATTACTAAAACTGTATCTTATTACATATAATATTTTGCTATATTTTTCATAAATAATTTATTTTAAATATTCAATATTTAATTTGATAGTTATCAGTTATATTAATATTTGATTGTTAAAAGTGTGGTAATTTTATTTTAATAATAAATAACTTTTTTTATTTTTAGGCACAGAAAATGACCTAGCCTGAAATACACTTTTATTTTAAGAAATTGCTGTGAAATCTTAATTTTTACAGTATAATGAAGAAAAAAAAAACAGTGTCCTATCCACAAAAACAAAAAACAAAAACTAAACCAGTAATCAGGTTCTCATGACAGATGAGTTGTGCAATGCAGATCCACCATGCAAAAGACATAAACCTCAGTGCACCACCAACTAGCTGGAAAACAAAATGCTGTGAAGATGAATTGTGCCCACAGAGGACGTGTTTCACCATATCCCTGACATATTAAAGCTATTTGCTTAGAGGTTATTAGAGGTTAGACTATTCAAGGAAACCTGTGTGTGATTGTGCTGCCCATAGCTGAAATATGGGTTGACTGCTGTTCCCGTATCTCTGTGTGGAAGAACCCTCAAGCAAAAATATTGTTATGTAATCAGTCTGTGCAATTGAAATCACCAGATCCACATTAATGGTTTGAACACGATCTGGAGATCCTGGGAGTGGACCCATGTTCAAAAGACAGACTGAACACTTTAACTGTTCGTCAAAACTCTTGCAGACTGTTGGTGGTTCAATCACACACTGATTACACAATGTTTTTGCTTGAGGGCTCTCAGACTCACAACTTTCACAGAGCTGGAGTTTATGAGTTGTATGTTTTGTGTGGAAATGCATTTGAAGGAACTATCAAAGCATGATAAATATTCTGACGATGCAAATGGGAGAGACTGTTTTATAAATAACCCAAAAATAAAAGGAGGAAATTCTGGAAAGAGAGAAGTTTTTGCCTACCTGCTTAAACAACAACAATATTATTATTATTATTATTATTATTGTTGTTGTTGTTGTATAATTAATATTTATAAATTATTAGTTATTAACATTATTACTGTTTATTATTATTACTACTAATATTAGTCGTATTATTAGTAGTAGTAATAATGAAATAATAATAATAATAATAATTGCTGTTTTTGTTGTTGTAATATTATAATAAATAATAATAATAATAATAATAATAAATAATAGTTATTATTCTAAATATTACTTATTATTAATTATTATTATTTAGAATTAATTACAAATTATTTGTTATTAGCATTATTATTACTGCTGTTTTTATTATTACTATTATTACTATTAGTATAGTAGTAGTAATACAAATTATAATAATTGTTGTTATTGTTGTTGTTGTAATATAATAAATAATAATAGTAATACAAATAATAGTTATTATTCTAAATATTCATATTTTTACATTCATATTAATGCATTCATAATTATTATAGAAATATTATTATTGAAATATGATTATTATTATGATTATTATTATTTGTTAATAGTAATTATACATATGTAGAATTATGATTATTAATATTGTGTATATTTAAAGTAAGATTAATAAAAAATAAAAATAATAGTTATTCTAAATATTGAATTCATAATATATAATAATTATTATAAATTATTATTAGTAGTATTAATATTATAGATTTTTATTTTTGGTCTCGTTAAGCTATAATGCAAATATAAATAATGATCATGATTGTTATTTTTAATATAAGCAGGTAAAGTCCATTATAAATGCTAAATTATTATTAGTAGTAGTATTAGCGTTTTACATTTTTTCTTGTTTGTCTTTAGACATATTGTAAATATAAATAAAATGACTATGATTATTGATTTTATTATGTAAGCAGGTAAAGTTCATAAAATAACTAGAATAAGACAGTAAAATAATATTTAATATCATAAAGATAAACTCGGATAAGACGAACACACACACTTCCATATTTCTATCAAGTAAGACTGAATTAGTATTAAAGGTGACTTTACTCATGCAGTTATTAAAGCAGCTTACAGTACAGGGCTCTGCAGCAGCACTGATATGAGCATGCATTATTCATAAGCACTGAGCAAGTGTGCAAATTGCTTTGCCAGTGAGCATGTATAACAGTTTATGGTATATCTCTCCATGGCTAATGCAATAATACCCATATTGATTCCAAACGTTTTCAATTTTACACACACATGCACACACACAGCGTCAGATTGCACATTCTTGCCATATCCTCCACTGAGCATATTACTATTTATCTTCAGTGTTTATCGCACACTTGTTGCTAGGGATGTAACGATTCACTCAACTCACGATTCGATTCGATTCACGATATTTTTTTTTAACAAAATGAGATTTTAGACATATTTTAAATTAAATGCCCAAAATCAAATAAATAAGTAACACAAATAAAATAAAATCTCTTAATATAAACAAACTAAGGCTTTGTCTGTGCTCTTTCCATTTAAAATTAGATGCAACCACTGCATTTTAATCATGATCCAAACAAAGATGCTGCATACATGCAACATGAGCAGTTTTTAATCTAAATTAGATTGTATAATTTCAAATTTTGAAGCAAAAACAATGATTTGACTTCAGTTTCGTGAAATTATGCATAAAAAATATCTGCATGAAACAGAAACAGCAGACGAGCTGAATGAGACGCAGATTCACTCTCTGCCAGCAGGTGACGCTTAAAGCGTTTCCTTGGTTTCCGCTGTAAACAAAGCAGCGCTGCACTTATGAACTTTAATATGCATTATACAGAGGCAAGAGGAAAAGAGAAAATACCATCGACACTTTTCTAAAGACAGTAAGTTCCCCTCAGACATGCATTCATATAAACTCCTACCCTTAACTGAATCGCGATTTGTTTAGCATCTCAACCGATTTGAATCGTCACATATTTAAATCGATTTTCTCGCGGTTAATCGTTACATCCCTACTTGTCGCACTTTATAGCTCTTTGGTGTAACACCCGTTAAATTGTGCCTTTTTCTATTGCGGTTTCACTCTTTCCAGCGGCCAGCCACACGAGAAGTGTTTCACTGATAATGTGTGTGTCCACATTCAGATAAGAGTCAGTCTGTCACACACAAGCCATCACTTCCCCCAGTTACAACTCCATTAATACTGTTTCCATAAACAGTATGCCAATGTAATCTTTTACATTAAATCTACCATATTTCTGCAGAATTTTAATGTGGTTCACTGTAAAAAAAAAATTAAAAAAAAGTGTGAAATTTACAGTAAAAAACGGCAGCTGTGATTGCCAGAACTTTACCGTAAATAATACAGTAGCAAGTTTTACAGATTGAAATTACATTTACAGTAAAAATAATATATTTAATTAATGTTAATAATGTTTAATGTTAATTTGCCCAATTACTAAAATCTGTTTTTACCTTTATAATATACTATAGCCACCTTATAACACACACAAAAAAAAACATTTTGAAAAAAATTTTACTTAGAAATTGCTAAATTTCACAAACAGTAACAAAGAAACAGCATTTTTTTTAAGTTAA
>NW_015635523.1:2319657-2321595 GCF_001515625.1 Sinocyclocheilus rhinocerous
TGCAGTAAAAAAAACCGGCAGCTGTGGTTGCCAGAACTTTACCGTAAAAAATACAGAAGAAACATTTTACGTTTTACAGATTGAAATTACATTTACAGTAAAAAAGAATATATGTAATTAACTTAATGCCCAATTACTAAAATCTTTTTTTTACCTTTATAATATACTGATAGCCACCTTATAACAATGAAAAAATGAAAAATGTAGAAACTAGAAATGTAGAAATTGCTAATACAAAGAAACAGCAAGTTTCTTGAATTAACACACATTCAATCAAACATAAAAATGTAAATAGTATTTTCTTGTAAAATGTACTCCAAATATTCCTTGTTTTAAAAAAAAACTTTTTTTGAAGTGCAGGTGTTTCAAAAGTAGCTTTTCTACAAGCTGCGGTAAATACTAATATATAAAAGGTGTACAGTATCATACACACAAATACAAGTCATGCTAACAAAAATAATCTAATAAACATTAATTTAACTACAGGAGATAACAGAAGACCCTAATTTTCAATAATAAAAAAAAACATAAAAACATACTAACAAAAATACAGAACATTCTGGGAATGTCAATTTAGGTTCATTCACTGTAAATTATAAGATTAAAAAAAAAAAATTCTTCCAAAAATTTTACATTTAACACTTTTACTGTAAAATGACACTAATTTTTTTAAATAAATAATTCCACAAGATAAATGTACAAGAAAATACTTCTAAATGTCATGTTTAATTCAGTGTATTCTTTGCTGTTTCTTTGTTATTAATTGTGAAATTTACTAGCAATTGTGGAATTGTGGAGTGGAAAGAAAAAATTCTACACCAATTTTTTTTTCAGTGTACATGAAATATCCCATTAAATCTATAACAGTTTTTCACCATATAGAATGAGAGCTTACCTTTCATTTTTAATATTTCTTTTACGGTTGAAATTACAATCATTTTTAGCTGGATGTTGGGGGTTCCCATCGTATTAGCTGTGTAAATGCCTACATAATCATTCCACATGTATCTCATGTTGAAATACTGTACGATTGTTGTCAGATGGCCAACCTGTGGCCATGTCCTCTGTGGCAGCATCCCCCCTCCTCCTCTGACGCCTGTCCTTGAGGATAACCTGGCAAGGACACGGCTACCCACTGCTTCATGTCTAATTGGCAGCCCCTGAACCCAGACACAAGGTGGAAACTGCAGCGTGTGCACGCTTTGATTTAAGAGCGGACCGTGGTTTTCATTTGTCATTGATTCTGTCCTTTGAGACGAGCGGAGGGAAAGCAGGGCCAGATTGTGTGGGTGGCTGATTTCTCAGTGTCTTGCTGCTTGTGGACGTCTCAGCATGTTTGGACTTCTGCAGGCTTGCCGAGGTGATGCTCACGGGTGTTATTTCTGGATTCCACAGAATGCTTGATGCGTATCTGTTCCCGAGTCCCTCGAGAGACACTTGTCAAAAATGTCAAAAGAATATTCTAAATTTGAGGTTGTGCTATTTTAATCTTTTTTATTTGACATCTTTCAGTGCTTTTACTTTATGTTATATCTGTCATGTGTGCCGCAGATTTGACTGAATGTCAAAAGGATTTTAATCTTGGGGCTCTGTCCTCTACCTGAACATCTGCTGATGAGGAGCTCAGAGGAATATGTCTTGCCTTCCGTGTAAAAGGTGACAACTTTAAAAAAATAAGTCACACATTACATGTGTTTGTGTATGTACATTGTCATTCAAAAGTTTGGGTTTAACGCTTCGAAAAAAAAGTCTCTTATGCTCACCAAGGCCTTTATTTGATAGTACAGTAAAACATTAATATTGTGAAATATTATGCCAATTTAACTATTTCTATTGGAATATATTTTTAAATGTAATTTATTCGGCAAAGCTGAATTTGCATCAAATGGTTCGGCAAAGCTTATTTGCATCAAATGGTTGTGTTGCTTCATATATATC
>NW_015635523.1:2321775-2332178 GCF_001515625.1 Sinocyclocheilus rhinocerous
ATAGCAATACTTTTTTGTAGCAATAATTTTATGATTTCACTGGAACAGAAAGTGATTGCAGTATATTTATTGTGGGAAAACGATACACTGTCTTAAAAGCAAATACTTTCCAGATATTATTTTTACAATTTGCTTTGGCTTTAGTATAATGACAAAGTGAAAGAAAAAGAAAAAACCTTTTTGAAAAAATGTGAATACTTTTTAAGGCTTTTTATACATGAATATTATGTAATTGTCTATATAATTAACCATTTCCTAAAGTGGATCAGTACACTGGAAAAACTTTGTTCTCTCAGAAATTGCTAGGGACTGTGGATGCAAAATGTTTGAAAACCCCTGCCCTTGAAAACCTTCGTGAGAGAGCTTGGGGAAAGGTTCCCAGTTGTTTCCCCCTTATAATACAATGAATTAACTTCATGCGATACTAACTTTACAGTGAATTCAGGCCTACAGGCTACAACTGTTTGTCCTTTGACTACAAAAATATGCCCATATTGTGTCAGAAGTTTTTGGGCACTTTTTTTGGGGGGGGCACATTTTTGTGCCCATATTGTGTCAGAAGTAAGTGTTGATGTGTTTATTGGTAGGAACTGCAGAGGAATGACAGAGTGAGCTGCCACAGAGGAATCTGCAGAGGTCAAAGTCTGTCTGCGATCCAGGGGCTGTTTCTGCTGACTCCTGCTTTTCAATGGTGCTACTTACAGGCTCCTCAGACGGCAGAAAACACAGCTGAAAGGGAGGGGGGAGAGGCTCCTTTCATTAACTCTCTATTCATATTGAATTTATTAATCTCATGCTGTTTCTGCAGCTTAACTAAAAGAAGCCGTGATACTGCCTTTTTTCATCCATCTGCTCGTGGAGAGAGGGGAAGGGAGCGGGTACGAGAGGGAAGAGAGAGGGAGAGAGGCGACATGATTTCTAACAGTGCTGAAACGGCAATAGACTGCAGAGAGAGGGAAAGTGTGTCAGATTATTTAGCGGCAGGGATGTTCAGTTGTAGTTGTGTGTCCATGGGAGAGGCAGCAGCCCTGCAGAACACCCCTCCCCATGTCAGGTGCACAACAAAAGCATCTGTCATGTCTGCATTTGTGTACTGGGGAATGTTCCTGCTAATCTCCTGTGTGCTCAACAGTGTTTTCCAGTCTTGCAGCCCTGGCCTCTACTGTATACCACAGCAGCATCACACAAGCAGTCCTGGCTCCTAATGCTAAGTGATAGATCCAGGTGGAATCTGAAGACTTTTTTTATTTGAGGAGCAAATCTGTGGAATTCTGAAGGACATGGTAAAATGTGTCAAAGAGAGCTGATCACACTGCACTCTAATTTGTAACTGTAAGCATGAGGGTCAATGAAATTATGCTCATCTTGTGTCCCTTCTATTCAATAGTTCACCATAAAATGAATATTTGCTAAAATGTAGTTACCCTCAGGCCATCCAAGATGTAGATAAGTTTGTTTCTTCATCAGATCAGATTAGGAGAAATTTAGCATCACTTGCTGACCAATGGATCCTCTGCAGTGAATGGGTGCCGTCAGAATGAGAGTCCAAACAGCTGATAAAAACATCACAATAACTCACGAGTAACCCACACGACTCCAGTCCATCGTCTGCATCCAGCTGCATCCTTAAGGTGTTTTCAGCAAATTTTCATTTCATATCCTTTAATTACAATACAATACAATAAACAAATATAATTCACACATAACATTAATTGTATACACCTCTTCTATGACGAGCATCTTTTTAATTTCTGAATTAAAATTCATTTTGAGATTTTTTTTAGGTGTACATAAAGTCAAAAATGTCTGTGTGATGCATTTGTCCTGATATCATAATAAGAAAAAACAACAACATTATAAAACAAAACAAAACAAAAAAATGTTTAGCATCTTTAGTATTATTTTGTAGAAAAATAATTTTAAACAAAACTGTAGGTTCTGTTTAGGTTGTAAATGTCGTGTGACACTGCCAAAGCTTATATGAATGACTAATTCATTATATTAGCATTAGCATGCGTTTTTTAAAAATGTTTTTTAAAAAAGTCTCTTATGGTTACCAAGGCTGCATCTAATTAATAAAAACATACAGTGAAAACACCAGTATTTGATGCTCAAGAAATATTATCATTATCAGTGTTGCAGTGCTGCTTAATTGTGTGTGTGTGTGTGTGTGTGTGTGTGTGTGTAAACCGTGCTACTTTTTTTCAAGAAAATACTGAATAAAAGTATTAATTATGTTTAAAAAAAAATCTTATTGACTCCAAAATTTTGAATAGTATTATACACACACACACACACACACACAGAGAGTTTAAGGTATATGCTCACATGTATTCAAAGTGTAAGAAAAGTATGTTGCTTTTTATATGATTTTTCATATTTTTATTGTAGACAAATACTGAGCTGAAAATGTGTAGAAAGTTTTGTTGGTGTTCCGATAGTGATAGACAGACCAAATAGTGACCAGTTTTCCTCCTGCTAACAACCTGCTGAAAACTCCCAGTGTGAGTAAGTGAGATTGTGCTATACATTTTTTTCTTAGAGCAACAAAAGGGAAGGCTATCCCAGAGTTCAGCTGAAAAGGTATTGACTGACACAATCTTACACGGTTCAGGGGAGGTTTATGGTCCGAGGCAGCTTCTGTCTGTGGTCAGCAGGTCCTCTCTGCAAACAGAAACGGCACTGGGCATTTTCAGAGATGAGAGGGGCAGAGATGCTTGTTCAATCCTCCAGTGTTTCTAAACAAGGACATCCAGCAGGGAGAACTCAGCCAGGGCCACAATTACCCCATAAATGACCCATTCAGTGGTTTGGAGCTCTTACCAAAACAACCATGAAACCTTACTGTGTACTCTGGTTCAGCTTGAAGAGCTAACTAGGTTTTAGGCTGATTGTAGTGCTGAGAAGAGCAGAGAGGTCCTCACAGACCCCTCGTACAGGGTGTCTCCGGTGACTGATCCACACCTGCGATGATGGGAAAGAGAGCAGCTGAGATCTGGAACCGAGAACCTTCATGAGAAATAAGAACTAATTTTGCTGAAGCATTTGACCAGGTTATTTAAATTAATTATTGTTAGACTTATTTCAAAGGTAAACTTATTTCAAGTGATTTTTGAACATGTACACTATTGAAAAGTTTGGAAAATTAATAGCTAAAAATAAGTTTGTACTGTTTTTAAAAGAAGTCTCCTCACCAAAGCTGCATTTATATAGTCAAAAATATTGTAAAAATAAAGTAATAAAAGAGCAGTCATTACTCAGTCTCTTCAATGATTCTTCAGAAATCACTATACTTTGCTGGTTTGATGCTTAAGAAACATTTCTTTTTACTGTCAATGTTGAAATGCTGAAAGCAGCAATGTTGCTGCTTAATATTTTTGTGGAAACAGTGATACATTCAAAAGTTTGGAGTAAGTAAGATTTAAAATATATTCAATATATACTTCTATAAGGACGCATTAAATTGAACGTGGCAGTAAAGACATTTATATTGTTACATACGATTTCGACTTCAAATAAATGCTTTTCTTTTGAGCTTTCAACTTATTAAAAATCCTGTAAAAATGAATCACAGTTTCAAAAAAAAAATGTAATCAGCAATGTTTTCAACACTGATAATGATTCTGAAGAATCATGAAGTAATTGCTGAAGACTGCATTAATGTCTGCTGAAATTAAAACACATTCAAAAAGAAAACAGTTGTTTTAAATTGTAATAATTTCACAATATTACCGATTTTACTATATTTTGATCAAATAAATAACGTTGATGAGTATTCTCATTGAAGAGACTTCTTTCTAAAACATTCAAAACTAATGATGCCAAACTTTTGATCAGAAATGTAATTCCTGGTAATATTAATGAATTTTTATGTTTTGTTTTGCATAATTTTGGTACTGTGTTGAGTTGCCATTTGACATCCATATGTGTTTGTGTGATAGTGAATGCATATCTGCATATATTCTTATGTGTGCACTGAAAGAAACAGTCAGACTGCTCCTGTATTTACACGCATTACCCTTTTGAACCTCTGAAGCCCTCCTTGACTCCACTTTTGCTGAAAGGAACAGGAAGGATATCACCACTTAGCCTGTGTAAACAGCAGGTCTGCTGTTGAACTGTGGCCCTGCAACTCCTATTGACACACATTCCACTGACCATTGATGGGTCTGCTAGCGCGTGTCTTATGTGCCCCTTGTGTGAAAGTGTGTGTGTGTGTGTGTGTGTGGATATCAGACAAACTTTAAAAGGAACCTGTCAAGGAGGTGGCGAATCAGCTTTGCAAGCAGGACAGTCTACAGATAAAATGCATCAGTCTACTTATTGATTGATTGATAAAAATTAAATGAAAATTGACATTAAAATAATAATAAATATATTATTGTTAAAAATGACAATAAAAATGAACGAATAAATGAACAAAAAAAAAAAAAATTCACAATTTGATTTGTCAATTTTTAAATAATTATATATATGTTACCAAAAAGTTATGTAATGGACAAACAATGGGAATATGTGAGTGTGCGAGGGAGAGATGTGCATGCCATTCTTTGACAGATCTATTGTATGTGTAGGCATGACCTTGTAAATTAATGCAGCCATCAATCTACTTAATTCTCTTTGGATCCATCTTTCCCCTTCACATCAAAAGCCTTTATAATTTCACCTCTGACAAATATGCATTATCTAAAGTAAAAGTGCTTAATTTAGTGGACGTATTATTTGAATATTTGTACAAATCTATAGACCTAAAGTAATTTATTGTGAAGCACCAATGTGGCTAACAGGTTATGTGCTCGTCAATGAAGTTTTCATTTTCTAAATGCACTTCAGCCAGACAAGCCCCACTATCATTAGAAAAGCATGCAGCGAATGAAGCTGGCATCTGATTATTACGTCCATGGGAATACATCTCACTTAAACTCTCGAGTGAAAGTAATCTCATTCAGCCAGCTGCGTGTCTAACTACGCCTATAACACTCTGTGTATTATCTATTTTCGTGAAAAAAAAGTGTCTCTTGTCATGGAACCACATAAAAATGCAAGGACATGTTCAAGGAGATGCTCAACTGTATTGTGCAGTTACTTCAACTTATTATGTTTGAAATAGTTTACATTGGGACTGAAATTAGTTACAAGTTTTCTAATAAATAAGTTTCTTATTGATGATTTTTACAAAGAGTTATCAACTATAAATACAAGTCAAGACCGTTTTGATTTCATGCGAACATTGCTGGTGTAAATAATCACATAAATATATTGGGTAGCCTACTTGTAATATATATATAAAAAATTATATATATATATATATATACAGTTTATTCGCTATAGTTTAGAAAATGGTAATAAAATATGACAAGAACTTAAACTGTGTCAGAACAAATTACACTTGATAATGTCAGATAACTTTGATAGAAAGTTATGTAATGAATTAGGTTGAATAGCTGTCAGCTGTTAAATTTAAGTACACAATTAGATAATAACAATTTAGGTCAACCAGTTACCAAGCAATGCGTAATTTTGTTAAGTCTGTGGTGTAAAAAAGTTTGCATTAGCAATTAAAGAAAAAAACACTTAAGCAAAACATGGTCAGGTCAAAGTGTTTGGTCCCAATTTATCCACTGTATGTAGAATTTTTTGGGTATAATATGTTACAGTTTACTTTAATTTTGCAATCCTCACTTACATAAGTGAACTAGGCCTATAGTGTCCTGCACACACTAGTAAAAAATATCAAAGACTATATCTGGTGTCTGAATAATTTTTGGTTTGACTGTATATATATATATATATATTAAATGTATAATAAAATATAAATCGTTGTATATCCCAGAGCCCCACTGAACCACGAACGAAGGATTTACTTTTTTTTTTTAACTATTATTTAAAAAAAAGTTAAACAAAAGGGAAATATGCATGGGTTTTCCAATGAGTAAAACAAATGCTCAACATACATAGCCTGGGAATAATTTGGTATTAAATGGGTTAAATGACCACTAGGTGGCGCAGGGTTAAAGTGTGCCAGTCGTAATTGTGTTTGCTCAGCGGCGCCCCTAGCGGCAGCGCCCGTCGCTCGAAGTGTTGTTACGCCCCTCATGACCGCCGAGCAGCCAATGGGCTCCGGGAGGCAGAGTTCTCCCTGTGGCCGCCATTAGAGAAAGGAATCCATGAATTCAAATGGAACCAGCAGGAACACAGACCGAGTATACGCTTTTAAATGAAAATGTGCCATTTCATGTAGTTTCTCGTCACCTTTCAACGTTTCTAACGCGGAATGTTTTTCGTTTTTAAACCGCTTTCGGTGGGGATGGAGGTACAAGAGAGTCGTTTTTAAGCTAAAACCGATTTTAAGCCAAGGGGGAGGGAGGAGAGTTGCCTCTTTTTGCTATTCTTTTTTTCTATTTTAATAACACATTCCTCCTCTATTTTTACATGTAATCTATTCCCTCACAGCCTCGTCGACGGTTGAGGCCGTTCTTTTTTTATCTTCCAATTCGGGCTGAACGCGGGAGGCGCGAGCGATCGAATGGGGCTGTTGAATTCCATTCCCCCACCGATTGTTTAAAAATAATTCCGTTCACATTCGACTCGAATTCGGATAAACGTTCTTTTTCTTTTTCCATGGAAAGCCCGATGATGGGATGTTCGAGCGCGCAGTGAAAGGATGAGTTCTTGTTTCGTACCGAACGGGGCCAGCTTGGAGGACTGCCATTCCAATCTATTCTATCTGGTAAGAGATTTAAAAACTAAAAGGAAAAAGCAGCCATTTTTAGCCGCGTAGCATGCTAACATCAGCCCCAGTGGAGAGAGAGAGAGAGCGAGCAGGATCAGGGCCCCAGGGTATGTGTGTGATTCAAACACACGCTGCTTGTTTATTTACTTATTTGTAAGCTTTTCTAAAGAGATTACATGTTTGTAGTGTTTTGCACCAGATGGCTTAACGCAAACCGACTGTGTGTTTTGATTTTATGTATTTGTAAATTGCACGTCACGAAGAGTGTTAGCAGAATGAAAGTTAAAGTTTCTGTTTACCAGCACTTTGTGCAAGTATAAATTAACGTTACTCCGCTCATTTTTAAAAACATGTTATTTTAGGAGTTGTGTAAAACAAAGCGTTTTAGGCTTCAGTTCAAACTCCATGTTCTTATGTTCGGGGGTGTTTACATAAATGTTTACACGCTTCTCTGCAGGCTTATTTTGGGCCATTCCCCGAAAAGGTGCATTTCGTGTCTCTCAAATGAGTCTCTCAAATGAGTCTCTCAAATGAAAAACGTTTCTTTAAGCATATTTTAAAAGCACAAACATTTTTTTTTACATTTTAATCTTTTCCTGGGGACGGCCTGTGTTTTCAACTTCTTGCTTTATTGTTAAATACGTATTATTGATTTAAATGTAGTTTTATACCTATTATTTTTTATATATAATAATAATAATAAAATAAAATCGTGGACACAACGTCTTTTTAATAAAATACTGTCAACAAGTTGTATCCCATGCTTAACTGTTTCCATCTTAACTTCACCTTGCAGTTCCATAATTCAGATTTTTTTTATTTGTCATAATGACATCATTCTTTCATTTTGTTTTTCAGTAGCCATGATACCTTAATTTGTACACTAAGCAGCTAATTATTGGAAACTGGATATTTGTAGAAATATCGGCATTAAATTCCCTTTACAATAATAAACATTTTGCAGTGTCATGACCTTGAGCCAAACTCTAGAAAAAGCTAAATTAACCTGAAAAACTTTGTTTTTGCATTAAAGGCGAAACTATATTCCAATTTTTTTTTATTGAGGTGACATAATACAATCTATCAACACTTAAAAAGGAAGTTACACTTTTTATGGAATCACCCTTTTACCTGATAGTTTTGACAGCTTTGATGCATTTGCATTAATCGTGTGAGCCACGCATCAGTTGTTTGGCTTAAAATAACCAGTGCTGGGTTTGGGGTTTACCTCATGTGTGCAATAAGAGACATGGGGTTTGAAATAGATAGGGCATTCCTGGAGCCTGCAGGTTGTTTACAGCACTTTTCTGCTCCCTAACACACACACGCACTTTTACACACGTGCTGGCGTCCCATTGACTTCTATTGTTCTTAGATTAAGCTAATTATAATAACAGACATTATTTGTTCGGTGTATGCATGTTTTGCTATACATGACATTTTCAGAAACGTGTCCTTCACAACAAAACAAGTACACGGACAGACTCTCGCGAACAGTGTCAAGGCCTTGTGGTGAATTATATAACTTCAGCTTATCAAACATCCAGTTTAATGCCTGCTCTGTTTTATTACTGCCACAGCGCAATCTCTGATATTGTCTGAAGATGGATGGCTCCACTGAGAGCTTGTTTGCACACTTTGTTTGAATGTATTGCTTGATGATTTGAATATGAATAGTTGCAGTTTTCCAGAAACTTGTTTGCGCTCTCAGTCTCGGAAGAAGCTTTTTTTAGGGCCCGAGCACCCATGGTGTGAGGACCCTATTGGAATTGCTACGTTTCTTCTTATTATTATTAGTAGGGCTGGGCGATAAATCGATAACGATAATTATCGAGCTATATACATTTCCTCAATAAACGATATGAAGAGTTTGATAAATGTTCGATATAATGTTTATGCGGCAAAGGCGGAACGAAAGAGCACTAGTCATTTGAAGAGCGCCACTCGGAGTGTTTATCCGCTCGGATCAAAGTTCCAACAGCGACACGGCGTGAGCATTACTAGAGTAGATGATGAATCTCGATCACGCGACACTAAACAGTGCTGTGAGATCCTGTGTGAAGTGCTTGAGTTCAGTGAAGAACACAAATAACTGTTTACAGCCAGATGATACGGTGCTGACAAACAGGAGAAACTTTGGGCAACGATACAGTCAGAAGGCTTTTTAATCTACAAATCGCCATCATTTACCATAGATTTACTGTAGTACCACTAACTGCACCATGGTATTGTGTTAGACATTAGGGATAGGGTTGGGTATTGATTGGGTTTTTTATGATACCGGTGCCAAATCGATACTTTTAAAACGGTACAGGTACCTAAACGGTGCCTGAACCGATACTTAAAAAAAAAAAAAGCTTTAAGGGCTAGATTTTCGCTGGAGGAAACAGCTGTGGTGTGATGAGGGGTGAACGCAGCGAAAACTTTACAGTAGATGGGAAACCGATTGCTCCCTCGTGACCTTTTGTAAACTCTATTTATGACAAAGAACTGCACAGATACAGATATTATAACAATCTATCGATAAACACACACGTTGTGTCCTCTGTTTCTGTTTGAGTCCGCTCGCACTGTGCCGCCGCGGTCTGCCGATTGAAGAGCGCGCTGAAAGACGGGGAGGAGATGAAGTCTGCCGCCGTTTTCATATGAAATTTAAAGTGGACTGACTCTGAGGCGATCACGAATTTGTGTACAGTTTATGGAGCTAATCACTATAACCCCACTAAAAATTGCCTAGCGACGCCCATGCTTCTTACGTCCATTTCGGAGAACCAGGACAAATAGTTCAATCGATCGCTCATGCATTTAAGTGGCACCGAAATGAGGCACCGAAATCTGCGTTCTGATTCGGTTCTAGTACATACCGGTTACATAGGTACCGGTGCCGGTACCCAACCCTATGTATAAACGTGGTTGGGCCTTGCAACTGAGGTAGAAGGCATGTAGTATAATTTCACAAAGCTAGTCAGAACATTCTGTTTTTGCTTCAAATTGGGTTATTATTAAATCAAATTGTTTATGAAATTATATAACTAAATGATATGAAATTATATAAATGATATGTATATGAATTATATAACTACAATTAAATAACTGTAATTACAGATTTAGGTTAAATAAAGATGTCAGTCTTAATTTTTCTTTTTAGGAAACAAATCAAAGAAGAAATAAACAAATTCTACTGTTCCTAATATTCTGTATGTTGCTCAAAAACAAAATATATTGTGTTCAGCGGAATTGTTTTTCTTTTTCTTACCCAATCATTTTAAAATGACACATTTTAGAGCTGTAACGACAATACCGTGATACCGTGAAACCGTGATATTTTTTTTGCTTAAGGTTATCATACCGTCAAAATCTCATACCGGCCCATGCCTACTGGGCAGCTCTATCGATAAACACACACGTTGTGTCCTCTGTTTCTGTTTGAGTCCGTTCGTGCTGTGCCGCCGCGGTCTGCGGATTGAAGAGCACGCTGAAAGACGGGGAGGAGACAAAGTCTGCAGCCGTTTTCAAATGAAATTTAAAGGGGACTGACACTGAGGCGATCACAAATTTGTGTACCGTTTATGGAGCTAATCGCTATAGCCCCGCTAAAAATGGCCTAGCGATGCCCATGCTTCTTACGTCCATTTCGGAGAACCAGGACAAATATTTCAATCGATCGCTT
>NW_015635523.1:2333040-2353828 GCF_001515625.1 Sinocyclocheilus rhinocerous
GTTCATATGTGTTAAGGGCTAGATTTTCGCTGGAGGAAACAGCTGTGGTGTGATGAGGGGTGAACGCAGCGAAAACTTTACAGTAGATGGGAAACCGATTGCTCCCTCGTGACCTTTTGTAAACTGTATTTATGACAAAGAACTGCACAGATACAGATATTATAACAATCTATCGATAAACACACACCTTGTGTCCTATGTTTGAGTCCGCTCAAACTGCGCCGCCGTGGTCTGCGGATTGAAGAGTGCGCTGAAAGACGGGGAGGAGACGAAAAGTCTGCCGCCGTTTTCATATGAAATTTAAAGAGGACTGACTCTGAGGCGATCACGAATTTGTGCAGAGTTTATGGAGCTAATCGCTATAGCCCCGCTAAAAATGACCTAGCGACGCCCATGCTTCTTACGTCCATTTCGGAGAACCAGGACAAATATTTAAATCGATCGCTCAGGCATTTAAGTGGCACCGAAATCTGCGTTCTGATTTGGTTCTAGTACATACTGGTTACATAGGTACCCAACCCTAATTAGGGATGCACCGAATGTTTTGTAATGACGTGGCGCGATCAAATAGCAAACAGCGTGGAGTAGGCATGTTTTTTGTCTTATTGCAAGCAACTCGTCTCTGTTCTGGACTTGCACAAACTGCGTTGCAATGCAAACGTTTTCCAAAATGTCATTTATGTGAAAATATGAAGTCTGTAAACGCCCTCACGAATTGCATGTAGCCTATTCTGACAGCGTTGCACAAACTCGTGGCGGATCTGCTTGTTAACCAAGTCCAAAGCGCAAGGAAAATTACTCGTCAGTTGCTCAGTCACATTATTATTCATTTTTACAAGGCATGTGACAATGCAATACGTGCGACATATTCGTAAATGTATAAATCTGCTGTTGTCAAAAAAAAGAAGCATTGAGGTCTTCCTTCACGTTTCCGCCAAAATAAAAGTTGAGAAAAAGCAAGAACTCCATGAACATTCATAAATGTTAGTATTATAATTTTACTGTTGTCCTGTAAAATAATAAAAAGTAAGACAATAATAATGATAATAATTACAACAGCTCTGTTAATACATTTACTATAACATTCACACATAGTGTTCAAATTGGGATCTGTAATATTTTCTAATGTTTTAAAAGAAGTCCCTTCTTTTCTTCTCAGCAAGGCTGCTTTTATTTGTACAGTAAAAAATACATGCCTGATTCAAGAAAGGGATCTGATGGCAAAAAAATATTATTTTACTAACTTTTTACTTTTAAGTTAAATTGTGCTTTGTTGGTATAATGTCTGCTAGAATGTTAGAAAATGTTCAGTGTTAAATATTTTTTTATTTTTTTTGTAATTGATTTTTTCTTTGAAGAGCAAGACAAAACGGTAAAAAGCACATTTTGGCTATTTAATTTATGCAATAGTGAAAAAAAATTGGCAAAATACATGGGGGGAAAAAAACCTCGAAAACCCTTATTCAGCCTTCGGCCCAGTGTTTCATTTTGTTCGGCTTCGGCCAAGAATTTTCATTTCGGTGCATCCCTAGTAGACATGTATTAAATGTATTGAAGGAGGAGTAATGGAATATAATTACGGTATTGTTTTGTGATTAATGGCGTTAATGCGTTTATACAAAATTTATTTAAACTACCGTTTTTCATACAGATACCTAGAAGCCATGTTATATTTTTACCATGGTATTGAGGTGCTATTTTTGTGGTTTTAACTGTGATTAATCACCTCAAACAGTCAGAATAATTCAATTTCACCATATTAAAATGAGATTGCTACAGTTTTTACAGATATAACTGGTTCTGATAATGAACATAAGTCTACATCTGCATCCTAACTCAAGCTACTATCAAATGTGTATTTCTAAGATAATATTATTATTGTGTAGTATTAGTATTATGTTATATTATTAATATTATCAGGCAACACAAACCTGTTTCTTGATTTGAAACAATATTACTCATTAGAACATGCAGAACTAAGAAATAATTTTCTTTTTCTTTTTAGATACTTATTTTGTTAAGGAAAAATGACTGGAAAAGTGTTTGCATGTTCTGACCATAAAGAATAGTTTAAAAGCACAATTAATCGTCTGGTTTTTACAACTTTCACATTGTAGCAAAAATCTGCCTTTAAACTTGAAAGAAATTAAAATGTAACCTTTATCGTCATAATTATCGATATCGACTGATATGAAAAAAAAAAATATTGTGATAATTTTTTGGCCATATCGCCCAGCCCTAATTATTAGGGCCCGAGCACCGATGGTGTGAGGACCCTATTGGAATTGCTCCGTTTCTTCTTCTTCTCCAAAATGAATCGCATTTGAGGGCCTAAACATGCTCAAAAACTCACGAAACTTTGCACACGCGTCAGAGGTGGTGAAAATTTACGACTGATGTGGGTTTCAGAATTAGGTGTGGCAAAATGGCTCGATAGCGCCACCTATAAAATTTCAACAGAGTGTGCCTCGAGCTACGTTTCACGTACACGAACGAAACTCGGTAGACACTTGTAACACACCAATACCTACAAAAAAGTCTCTTGGTACAAAATCCAAAACCCAATAGGAAGTCTGTTATTTTGAATTTCCTGTATGATTTTTGTGCAGTTTTTGCCATTTTCAGGCCTCGTACTTTAACGAACTCCTCCTACAGTTTTAATCGGAGTATCTTCAAATTTGCTGAGTGTTATCATAAGGCCTTTGCGATTCTAAATTGTGAAGATCTTGAGTTTTCGTCAAAGGGCTTAGAGTCTGCCTGGCCTGAACACATCTACATGCCAATATGCAGTTATAATTTACTGCGCCACCTGTTGACAACAGGAAATGTCATATTTTTTTACAATAACTAAAGCATTAAATGGCCAATCTGACGTAACTATCTTGTTTTATACAAGTCCTGGCCTGAAGACATCTAAAGGCCAGTATTCAGATATATTCATAACGCTACCTGTTGGCAAAAAGATATGTCATGCTTTACACTAACTTAAAAACGCAATGTTCAATCTGCCCCAAACTTCACACGTTTGATAAGAGTCCTGGCCTGAAGACATCTATATGGCAAAATTCAGTTATAATCATAGCGCCACCTGTTGGCAACAGGTTATGTAATGCTTTACACTAACTTAAAAACGCAATGTTCAGTCTGCACCAAACTTCACGTTTGATGAAAGTCCTGGACTGAAGACATCTACATGCCAATATTCAGTTATAGTCATAGCGCCACCAGCTGGCAGCAGGAAGTTTGGCACATATAAATGACTGACATATTCCTCCTATATTTACCACTTTAAATGCATATTGCCCACCGTTCGCTGTTTTCCTAAAGCCTTCGGGTGGCGGTGAGTCCGGGTGCGAGGGCCCTTTCATCTCTGCTTGCAGCTTTAAATTTTTTTGTTATTTAGTTACAGGTGTGCAAACTTTTTTTCCTCCTCATATTTGTTTCCCCCAATGTCAATTACTTTTGTTTTTTGTGGGGTGTGTGAAATGTTCAGATAATAAAAGCCTCACTATATGATCATGCAGAACAGTCCATCTGCATATTTCTTTGTACATGTAAGCTCTTAAAGTGTTTGACCCCGTTTTGTTTTGCTTGGTGTAAATTTAGCACACCACTGTAAGGCTCAGCTCATGGGAAACTCTCACCTCAGCACACACATTTGCTGCCTCATAACACACGCTCATTTTTAAGTTTTAGTGCATAATACTAGCCAAGCAGGTGGAGTAAATATGATTTTGAAATTGAGCAAGGAATTTTAATAAGCATCAGCCAACATCTTTTTAGCCAACAAGATTTTATTAAATGTTTGTTTATTTACTCCATTTATGTCTAGCATAGCGATTAAAAAATACTAGAGGTGAGCTGTAATGTTGTCGGATGCACATTTTCATGCAATAAGTTGCAGATAAATTGTGGCTTCCTGAGATTTAAATTTCACGTTTTGTTATACTAGTCAGGTTAGTGAGGTTGTTTTTAGGGATGCACCGATGTATCGGCCGCTGATATTTATCGGCCGATTTTTGATTATTTTAAAGCCATCGGCATATACAGTATCTCAAAGAAGTGAGTACACCCCTCACATTTTTGTAAATATTTTATTATATCTATTCATGTGACAACACTGAAGAAATGACACTTTGCTACAATGTATACTTAATGCGTTTTACAGAGATCAAGACTCTCTTCATGATTTTTTTTCTTTTTGAGTAAATTAAACACTGTACGTTATTATTATTGTTATTATTATTGGCAAAGAAAAAGTTTTAAAAAACAACGTTATTAACCGGTATGTTTTCTACTCAAACCGGTTTCACAGAGGAACGTAGGAACAGAAACTTTCAAATACCGTTTCTGCTCTGAGTGAACCAATCTTTTTTTTTTCTTCTCGTTTTTAAGCCCTGCTTTATGCAATTGATCAGTATTGGAATCGGCCAATAGTTGTTTGTTAAAGGGGTCATATGATGCTGCTAAAAAGAACATTATTTTGTATATTTGGTGTAATGAAACGTGTTTATGCGGTTTAAGGTTAAAAAAACACATTATTTTCCACATACTGTACATTATTGTTTCTCCTCTATGCCCCGCCTTTCAGAAACGCGTCGATTTTTACAAAGCTCATCGGTCTGAAAAAGCGAGGTGTGCTCTGATTGGCCAGCTATCCAGTGAGTTGTGATTGGCCGAATTCCTCAAGCGTGTGACGGAAATGTTACGCCCCTTACCATACTGTGATGCCGTGTCCCGGCGGAGCGACGAGACAAAAACATTAAAACCCATTACAAAAGAGGCATTTGTTGCATCCAGTGGGGGGCGGCAACAATACTACAGCGAGAATAAAAGTTACTCCTTCTTTCTTTGTGTGAACATTTGGGCGGTGTTATGCAAATCTTCGCACATCGTGACGTAGACATGTGGGGGCGTGTTAGAACGAGCCGTTTTAGGTAGGTGTGGCTGACTCTTAACTTTTATAAAGAATATCCCTTTGGATTTGAGACTTTAGTCTTTGCAACTTTACAGATCTTCTTTATGCACCAAGAGCTTGTAACACTCCAAAGAGAAAGGAACAATTGAAATTGCATCATATGACCCCTTTAAAATCGGTATCGGTATCAGCCAAAAAAAATCTTACCGGTGCATTCCTAGTCGTTTTGCTTGTGAAAATCTTTTGAAGATGAAATCTTTCAGTTAAATGGATTGAAAACAGTCACAGTTTTTATCTTGAGTGCATGTTAAGCTATTTTCCTGTCATTGAACGGTCTCCAGGGGCTATTGGTCTTCGAGCGCTGATTGACTTTTTTGAGTGGCTGAAGCAATGCGAGACAGATGCTATTGATAAGCATCTCTCGGGAGTGAGAGCAACAGAGAAAGCGTCCAATAGTTTCGGGCCATGAGATGGAGTGCATCTCAAGGAGGTTGTTGGTGTCACTTCACCTGTAGCTCAGCTGTTTGCGTTGATTCTCATGAGAAGCATCTGCTGTCATTCCTGGCAGCGCTCGGAAGACTTCTTGTAAAACTTTTGTGTAAAAGGGAGAGGAAGGAGAGATGTTGTGACGAAGGAGGAAGTTATGTGGAAGGCCATGACCCAACAAACCACTCAAGTTTAAGTAAAAAGTCAAAGGAGCCAGATTCTTTAAGCCGAACATGACTTCTGCCCTTAAAACACACACTCTTTCCGTTGATGTTTTTGCATATTGTGGTTGTTTCTAATTTTAGACCATATTGAATTCCATCAAAAAAAAAATCTCTTTTTGGAAAACAAGAATGTTGTGCTGGAAAAGTGGAGTGCTTCATGAGGCCGTTTACTTTCCTCTTACTTTTCTGCCAATTTCTTCTTTATGCCTTCAAGGCTATTCTGACTTTTCCCCCCCTCGTCAGCTGTCAACGGTCTAAACTTCGACAGCTAGATTTGTCCCATTTTTAGTTTCACTAACAAGTGTGTAACAACTTTTGCTGCTGTATTGTTTTTTCTTCTGTGCATCCTCTGCTGATGTTCTCTTTGCATATTTTGCAGGTGTTTGATCTGCACTCCTAAGTCAGATGGAAATATTTTCCAACAGCTGCAACAAGTTTCACTTTGCAACAAATGAACATTATTGTGAACATGACTGTAAACAACTGTCTTTTTCCATCTCTGGTTTTAACTGGCAGTGCATATGAGAAAAACACAGTTTTTAAGCTTGCCATTAGTCAGGGTTTATAGATTATAACAATTAATGGTTGTTTTTGTCCTGATCTCTTTATAAATGCAGCCGTCCAGTTTATGAAAGCTGAGGTCTGCATGAACTGTCCTGCCAAGTCAATTAAGGATGTGCATCACATCACATCGTTTTATTTGTTAATTTGCGCTCATAAAGTGGTTATTTTTATTCCCTTCAATATTTTTTATATTCCCATTTTCCTTGCTTTTTGCATTTATTTCAAGTCTTTCGTTCCTATGCTTCACTCATTGTTTTTCTGATCTCTCCTGTCTGTTTCGGTCTGAGTATGGCTGATCTTACAACGGATCATTAAGGCAGGATTAACTCCTGGGCTGGGGTCCATTAAGTATTTCAAAGCTCGAGTGCTGCTGTTCCAGGGTCTGTTCCATCACATCAGTGCCGTTTATCTTTGGTCTTAAAACCAGATAATACATCAGCACTAAGACTTTTAGGTGCTGCCGAATATGTGTCTTTTCGCAGTTGGTGAGCGAACTGCCTTACTGACAGAAGCTAATGCAATCTCTCTTTCTCACAGGCTGATTTGACAGGGATAAAATGGAAGAGGTACGTGTGGCAAGGTCCGACCTCGGCGCCCATCCTGTTCCCGGTCACCGAGGAGGACCCCATCCTCTGCAGCTTCAGCCGTTGTCTGAAGGCGGATGTGCTGAGCGTGTGGAGGCGGAGCCAGAGGCAGGGACGCCGGGAGCTCTGGCTCTTCTGGTGGGGCGACGATCCCAACTTCTCTGAGCTCATCCACCACGAACTGACAGGTAAGCTTTTGCGCGCAACTCTGAGCTTGTTCCAAAACCTAGTGAGCTGCCCACCTAGATAGCATCTTTGAGCATTGTCAGTGTGAAAAGTACTGGTGCTTTTGTATCAAGTTGATATACACATAAAAAAGATGGGGCGATATGCTATCATGGCACACTAGGGCTGTCAAAATGACAGAAAAACTAAATTTGAATTTTCCACTTAAATATGATCAAAATTCGAATTATATTCTAATTTGAAAGGCATAATTTCAGTTAGGGGGAAAAAAAGCTTTTGGCTTCTCTCCTGAGTCCACAAGAGGGCGCATCGAGTCAAAATTCGATTTTTAAAAAATTTTTTAATTGTATTTTTTTTACAGCCCTATGGCACACCTAAGTACCTTTTCATGCTGTCTAGGTAGGCAGCTCACTATGTTTCACTGGCTCTAACGAAAAGTCCTTTGTTTTGCGTTTTTCAGTTTCTTTTTTCCTTTTCGCCCACTTTATTTCTCTATCGACTGTGGTCTCTCTGAATTTCTTCCTCCTCCTTCCTCTCTCACACCCACACACTCTTTGCGTGTGCATTTTAGTTACTTGTCATCAAAATGTGCCGTAGGCCCAAGCAAAGATCTTCGGTTATTGTTTCTACAGTCCCAGTTTAGTAGTCAGCGTCTGTCGCTTGCGGATAAACCTAAAAAGTGTGCCATTAAGTTTATACAAGTTACAATACTTTAAATGTTTGCAAGAACTGTTAAGAGTGATAAAAATAGATCAAGAGCCTTCTGTTGTGTTTGAACTGACTTGTCTGAAGGTGTTTGATTCATCTCTGTAGAAGTGATCACCTGTAGATCTGTGCGGCAGAAATGATGTGAAATGCCTTTATAATTGCGTTTTCTTTTAAGATCAGTTCTCGCTCTGCTAACCCAGACCTGAGGGTTATTGTTGTTTTGGGTTAGTGTTGCATTGTATTAAACAGAGCAGCGGAGTCTGTGTGACGGCGTCACATCTCATCCGATGTGTGTGAGTGCAAATCCCTCGGTTTGATGAAAGGCAAAAGAAAGGAATTGGAAATATCGAATAAGTTTTGCTTCATTTTTATTTCTTAAGCTCTTTGAAGGATGGAATAATGAAGAGCATCGAAGCATGAATGAGCAGAAAGCATCATGGATGTCTGTGGAAAAGCTTTCATTTTCCACCTTTCTTTCTTTCCCTGTTTTTTTTCTCCTTTCCTTTATGGCCCAAGGAGATGGATCTGTCCCATCTTTATTCATGCCTTCTTTTACAGTGAGAAACAGAAGGAAAGAAAAATGGGATGATATAGAGAAATAGGAAGAGGCGATTTATTTTTTTCCTTTGTCCATTGACCCTCCCTCATTGCCGTTCATTGTGCTAGAGGAGGGACAGAAATGGAGCCTTATGGGGAAAAGAATGACCAATTCACCCATTCCACGAGAGATATTGCTGTATTTTTCATTCGTTTGTGGAGATGTTTGCTATAATGGCTGCATCCCAGTTGTGCCTCATGACTCTCAGAGAAGTCAGACATGTGCTTCTCTCTTCCTCTTGACACCTCTTGTTTATTTCTTCACTTGTTGGTCTCCAGAACTGTGGGAACCCTGTAATATCAAGGAATTTTCTAAATGGTGATTTCGAGGCCTGGATAAGTAGTTTTTAGTGTGAACAAATTTTGTAAGTTAAACCCTGCTCTAAAATATTTATTTAATAAGAGATTGCTGATCTTGAACAGCCAGAAAAGTCAAGGAAGACTTTTATTTGGTCATAAGGTGTTGGAAAAACTGTCAGAAGTTATTACTGATTTTATTGCAGTTTTATTATATCCGAGTGCTAATTCAGATTTTCAAATGCTGCATTAAGCTGTGTACTTTAAATTTGTTCCTCTTGTAGGCATCTGTGGTTCTCTGTTCATCTAATTCAGGATCAGATAAAGTGTCAAACAGCCTGTGTTTCAGGACTAAATGTTATGCCTGCGGTCGTCTTGACATCAGCAGGGTCATAGCCACTTGACCTTCTCTCCTTGCAACAGACGTGTGAACCTGCTGCTCGTTCAACATCTCTCTTGACACACACTTCTTGATGTCTTTCTCACAAACACACATGCAGTCGACTTTCTGCTGGCCCTCGTACAAACACAGCGGAGGCCCACGGGATGCAATAAAGATTAAGCTCTTAAGACACACACACGTGTAAATATATTCGCCTGCGCTGGACCACGGAGCACCTGATCTAGATCCCTACTGGCACCTTGGCAGTGAAGGTGTGAATCAGTGAACAGCAGGTCCAGCGAGACTTTAAAGGGGATAGAGAGAGAAAGAAAGATGGCACTATCACTTCTGTTGTACGCTTCACTTGAGGAACACACGTCTCCGAAGGTTTCAAGAACCAAGTGAACAGGCCGGAATTCATGTGTCTTGCCGTAATTAAGCCTTGTGTCAGAAATTCAGCACAGGAGATTCACAAAGGCTTGGAAATCTGAAGATTTGCATTGGATATAGTGGCTAGAGCTGCTGCTGACCTCTTCATCACCATATTCTCCACTCTGTCTCAGATTTTAAAACTCTGTTTACACCTGGTGTTAACATGCATCTCAAATACATCTCTTGTGAACACTTATCACATATTTTGGCAGTGTTACTTGATGCTGATAGTCAAAACATACACTATTGTTCAAACGTTTTGGGGTCGGTAAGATTTTTTAAATGTTTTTGAAGTCTCTTATGCTCACTAAAGCTGCATTTATTTAAATAAAAAATACAGTAATATTGTGTTATGTTAATATATTTTAAAATGCAGTTTATTCCTGTGATGGCAAAGCTGAATTTTAAGCAGCGCAGCCATTTCTCACAAATTTTTGCAGTGATTTTTCAGTTGTTTAACGTAAATAATATTTAGAGCTGTGTATGTAACAGGCTTTTTTTTTTGCTGATCAGATGGTTGTCCTAACTGTCAAAGTTTAATTCTGTCTTTTTAGCTGCTGGGTTTATGATGATATATTGACGTAGTTTTCTGCATACTGGTCGATAAATAAGAAAGAAGTCAGTTTTGGCCCGGAACAACCTTTTCTACAGTGGAAATGCACGGAACGGTTCGAGAAAGGACACAAATCTAGGAACCCGCACCACGACGCGACCGCTGTTCTCTGTGCTTGCGCTTCAGATGTGTGCACTGCACGCAAACAAGGCGCAAGTTCTTTCCGTTCCTTCAATTAAATCGTTTTAAATCACATTAAAATGCGAACGCAGGAATCGTGAGTGTGGTTTCAATTATGTGATCCACAAACGTTTTGAACCGCATTTACTCCTGTATTCAGCTTGGCCCACTTGTGATTGGATGTTAATACAATAGTGTAACTCGGAGGCTTTGTCTGGGGCTGTTTCAGCTCAGATGTTGGTGTCTCCGCATGTTTATTCGTCCATGTTTGTTCCTTCTCCCCTCGTACAGCTTGTTAAAGTCTTAAAATTTTGCGGCAAGTGCCATTCCTGTTTGTTAACTAATCACTCCTGTCTCAAGGATAGAGCAAGTGAAGGAAGAACTTGACGGATCTTCTGAAGCCTCGTATTTAATCACCGAGTGAGTGGAAGAAAACATGGAGTGCTGTTTCGGAGATGTAATGAGACAGGAGGCCATTTGGCTGATGTTTGAGAGGCAACTTTACCCGACTCTGAATGGAACGCGGGAGAGAGCCAATCCCAGTACTCCGCTTGTTATGTGATGGAATGATCTGTAATAACCGAACTGCCATTGGAGTAAATGAGCATCTCCTCGATAGACCACGGCCCTCTATTTTTATGTAAATGTCCGATCGCTTCCCCTCCCCCTTGCTGCTCTCTGTTCCCGTCGGTGGCGCTTACTGATGTCGGTTCTATCCAGGGGCATCCACAGAACGAGACATGAATAAGGTCTTTTTTCCCTCCTCTTTTCTGTCTCTTTCTCTCTCCCTCCCCTCTGCTTTTCCTCTCTCTCCCTTTTGCCTCCCTCCTTCTCTTTTTTTCCCCCTTTTCTCTCTCTCTGATCTTTTTTTGCATAGAAATTAAGGAGCTGTAGTCTGTCTGTAAGGGTAATTGCTGTAGGGCTCATTTCTTCCTCATTTTTCCTCCTCTGACAATCGTCTGCTAAACTCTCTCGCTCCCTCCCCCGTCTGCCAGTCTCCCTGTGGTGCGAGTTGTGCTGGCAGCTTCTCTCTCCCTCTCCCCTCTTCTCTCTCTCCCTCCTCTGGGTTTTTTCACGAGTGCTACCTGTTTACCACATAGCTCAAAGACAGCTGCTGGTGATACCCATTATGCTGAAGGCTGACGGGCTTTCAGGCTATAAAATTAAAGCTCATAGTCATACCGACATTTATTTTGTTTAAATGATGTTTAAATTTATGATTTGAGAAAAAAGGAGAGCACTAGTTACTCTAAAAAATTTTTTTTTAAATGTTTTTTTTATTTTTTTATTTTATTATTATTTTTTACTTTTACAACCAAACTCTTACAACCACATTTTATTTACTACTAGTGCTAATTATTATTATTATCATTATTTTTTTTTTCATTCACAATCAAATTTTATTTATTTACTAACATTATTATTTTTTTCCTTTTACACCCTGGTTTTATTTATTTATTCCCTGTTCGACAACCAACTAACCAATCATTCATTAATAAGTCAAAAATATTGGCCAAACCTATTTTGGGTCAGTCTTAAGTTTTTGCTGTGTGGGGCCACTACAAAACTAACTGCTCCATATAGTATAGAAATGACACACTGCACCTTTAATATGTGTGCAAGTGTTAGTTGGAGCAGTAAGCCAAGTACACCGAGAGCCCGTCAGTCGCAGTAATTACAGATTGGCCTCTGAGAGTCTCCCACCAACATAATGACACAAGTTGTGATGAACACACTTTTAGTATTTGTCCGGGTGTCACATAGGCCATGACTCTTAGGCACACTGGTGGTGTGCTTGCGGCTTGACTGGAACTGTTTGTCAGACACATGAGCCGTGCATTTAAGAGCAGGAATCTTCTATTGGCAAGCTGTGTGTAGTGTGAACCCTAGGGCCACAGAGCTGAGCTGCTCAGAGAAAAGGTTCTTTGAAAACATGTTGGATCCCATCGACACAGAGAGAACTGAGTGCGCTGGAGGAGATGATGTCTGCTGTTGCCTTTCCCTGACATCACTGCGTGTCTGAAGACCGTAGGGGCATTCGAAAGTGAGACCATTCCAGGAAGGCCATTTGTAAACCCTCGGCTTGCTTCGACCTTTGACCCATGGCTGGAGAGCTCTGCCTCCAACAGGAAATGATGTCAATGCAAAAGGAAATAATACAAGCTCCTTTGCTTCAGAAGGTGTGTTGTTGTCGTTCTCAATTTCCCCCGGCCTTCCACCGTTTCCTCAGTTTTAAACAGACTTTGGATACCATAACAGTCAAGCAACATGATCAGACAATCAGACATTGTGCCAGATGCCTACCAGAAAACAGCATGGGTCTTGTACAAACGCATTCTGTTTAGTGATAAAAAGACATTTCTAGGTCACCTGAAATTGGTGTTATTTCATTTGTTTTATTGAAGGTGAAAGATTTGGGTTGATTTACACTGCTGGTGGTTTGCTGCTCGGCATAACGCGCAAAGCTCCTCTTTGTTTTCTCGCCGCGTGTGTGAGGTCTTATTTGTATTTTTCCCCCTTTTAATCTTGCTGTGCCTTTTGACAGGTTAAGGGCTTTGTGTTGCAAGACTGTGTGTTCTTTCTGTAATGCAGGGCTTTGGTTGTTTCTGTTGAAATGTGCAATTGCTGTTGTCAATAACAATCTATTTTATGCCCTTACCGGTAATGTTTGCAAACATCAGTTTATATTATGCTTGAAAGTTGCTTGTGTTTGGCTTAATGGTCAAGACCTGCAGACATGTGAAATAGATAAATGATTATCTGTCCCTTTTAGCGGGAGGGAACCTGGTTTAAACCTGTTCATGGTGGTTTTTGGACAGTCGATGAGAAGCATATTCAGTAGGGATGCACCTGTACAGAATTTTTCATAATAGATCATTTTTAAACCTTTTTTTTCCAGGATTCTTTAAAAATAGAAAGTTGAAAAGAAGAGCATTTATTTGAAATATATATATTTTTTGTAACAACAAAAAAGTATGTGCTGTCACTTTAGATAAAATCATTTTAGTGGAATAAAAGTATTAATTTCTTTAAAAAAAACTGTCTGAAACTTTGGTGACAAATTAGAAGCGTTAAGTTTTATAATTTATGAAATATGGTCATAATATAAGAACTGGTAGAAGTGTCATAAATGGTATTGGCTGTAATCAGTATTGATGATTATTGTTCCCATTAATCCGTCTCTGAAATGCACTTACAATTTTCAGCAAGTGCTCTGTGTCTGTGCTGCTGTAACTATGGTGTGGTCAGACTTGTTCACCCTGTCCTGATGATGCATTAGCTTTTGTACTTAATTCCCCAAACCAAAGAAGAGGGGAGCCCTGCCTTCTCTTCCCTCCATCTTTATGCTTTTCTCTTCTCTGCATTTCTCTCTTTCTTGCTGTGCTCTCCTGTCATTTTTGGACATAGTCATTAATTAGTAATTGAAGCGCTGGTCCTTGTAAGGCTCTGCTCTCATATTCCGAGAAAAAGAACAAACGAGAGCAAGAGAGAAAGAAAGGAAAGCCAAGGGCATAAAGAGAAGAGAAAGGGATGGAGGTGCATATAGGGAGAGAGGGAAGACCGATTACAGCAGAGGATGAAGATGAGCTAGAGAGAAATAAAGAAAGATGGAGATGGAGGGAAAGAGACAACAGAGAAAATAAGCAGGAAGAAAGAGAAGAGGCTCCTGTAGCGCACGGCTCTGGCTTCTCCCTGGTCTGGCTCAATCCCTGGAGGCCAATGGTTGAGCAGACATTAATCTCTCTGTTTAATGACCCTACAGCTGATATAATGACTCCTGCATAGGAACCTGTGGCTGTGGGGAGCAGCTCTATACACTAAGGCAGGGGTCTCCAACCTTTTTTACACCACTGACCGGTTACGTTTGGAAAATATTCTCACGGGAGGGGGTGGCGGCGAGATATATATATATATATATATTTGGAGGATATATATAGCCTAATAGGCCTATATATGTATATATTAGGCTATTATATAGTATTATAATAGCATTATATAGTGGTTCAATGCATTATATTGTTTTTTCTTTAGTCACAGATCGGACAATTTTTTCGGATAAGCTAGAAAAAAAAATTTAAAGTACAGAGAATGACAATGCTGTGAAGGGTTTTTGACAGGCTAATTTTATGTGTATGTATACGCAACTCTGTATTTTCGCACTGTCTGAAACGCGTCTCTATGCTTGTGTGTGCTTTGATTGTGTGCGAGAACAGCGCGTGAGTAACGAATTGAGCTCTCTTTCGTTTCTTCTTCTTGTTGTTTAAAATTGCTTGTACGTGTAAATTGGCAAATTAATCTGCGAATCAAGCGTGTGCCGAACGGTAGGGTCTCATCCGTACGTTTTACGGATCAACTGCGATCCGTTTAACTTCTTATATGTTACAGATCAGAGCAATCTTTCATTTACTTATTTAACATGAAATTGTCAAATTGCTACTCCATATCAATCGCATACAAAGAAAATACAGAATAATTAGAACAATCATTAACATAAATAAATAACAGAGTGTCATATCTATACACATTTTTCCCAGAACGTTCTTGCGACCCGGTAGCAATTATTCCACGGCCCGGTAGTGGGTCGCGACCCGGTGGTTGGGGACCTCTGCACTAAGGGGCAGGGCTCACTGTCCTGCTATGAGTTCCTCTTTTGCTGTATTATAAGCTGGTCTTCGGATGCTTTCACTTTCGAATTCACAATCTTAGATATTTATCTAATTTGCTTATATACATCTATACATATTTCACTTTTTAAGACTAAAACAAAAGATGGATTCTGTTATCCTTAATTAAAAAGCACAACAACAATAAAACCGTAAGATACAATGACAAACTAGCTTACCAAACGTTTATTAACAAAAACGAATAAGATGAGGCATGGCATACACCCCATGCTGTATTATATACCGACTAATAAATTACAGAACGTTTAGCAAACACTGAGGAATCAAATAAAAAAATAAATAAAAGAGAGCCTCCATAGCATAACGTGAGACAGCAAAGATAACAAGCTTTTCAAAATGAAAACAAAAAGAAAAGTAAAACTAAACTTGCTGTTGGTGACCATGCTTGCATGTTTTTTTTTTTCTTTTTTCTTTTTCCCCCACAAGAATACCAACATGTTCACCTTCTCTGGTTTAAGAAGCGGTCTTTTACTTTACTTTAGCTTGAAAACCATCCATCGTTTCCTCAATATTCGTGTCATTTTTGCTGCGCACACCTTCGCGCTCCTGCTGACGTGGCGAGTATAAACCAGGCTCTACACTCGAAGCGCTGCGCAGCTCAAACAAGTAGTGCGGTTTCGTAATGCTTTCATTTTCGTGTTTCATATTTCTCATATGCAACAGAAATGGTAGCGCTTATGAGTTGAACAGCGCGGTGGTAGCGCCAGTGTGACCGCATACAAAATTTAGTCACACAGGCAGAAAAAATGGACAGTCTGGAGCCCTGATAATCTTAAAGGGATAGTTTGCCCAAAAATGCAAATTCTGTCATTAATTACTCACTCTCATGTCGTTCCAAACCCGTAAGACCTTTGTTCATCTTCAGAACACAAATTAAGATATTTTTAATGAAATCCGAGAGCGTTCTGACTAGGGCTGGACGATATGGCCAAAATTTATATCACAGTATATTTCTTCATTTCGGTCAATACGATATAATTCCGATATTGATATGAACACTATTAAAAAAAAAAAAGCCTCGTAAAAACTGCCAAGAGCGCCCACAACAGATGTCTGTGCATACAAACTTATGAAAAATGAATTTGCCAAGTCTATGACACGTCATATAAAACCATATAATATTTTAGAAAAAAAACAGCACAAATAAATTAATGTTCACCTTTTATTTGTATTTAGCCTTCATACAAACAAGAAATGTGAAATCACTTGTCAAATAATCATCTCGGACTCACCTAATTAATATTAATATCTTTAAAGGGGTCATATGATGCTGCTAAAAAGAACATTATTTTGTGTATTTGGTGACCCAAGCGTTCCAATACCGGCGATGGCACGATGAATCAGTCAGTGAATAATCCACAGACCGTCGGTATTTAATCCATTGGCATCTCCCACACGCATTTCGCGGTTGAACTTATCGTACACAGTCTAATAGAGCAACTTGACTCAAGACCTCGTGTAACATACACTTAATTTAACATAAGGCTCAGGGATTCAGTAAAAAAACATTTTCCCATCTCTGGCCTAACAAAGGATGCAAACGGTGAGCTATAACTCAAACATCCTGCCTCTCTATTAAAACCAACCACCCCACTACTTCACTTACTCTCTCCCCTTATATTGGAGTCCTCACCCTCATACCTGAGGACGTAGCCCCCTAGTGTCGAGGAGAAGAACTATAGTAACAGTAAATTCAACATAGAACTGTTACAACCCAAAGGTTGCGGGTTCGAGTCTCGTACCGGCAGGGATTGTAGGTGGGGGGAGTGAATGTACGGCTCTCTCTCCCACCTTCAATACCACGACTGAGGTGCCCTTGAGCAAGGCACCGAACCCCCACCCACGACATGTTTTGATTTTGAAACGTGCAGTGCTCATGTTTATTCAACGAAGTCAAACACCACAAATAAATCAACGTATGGGAAACACTGCTAATGTATAGCGAAATATCGGAAATGTTTAAAAATCATATCACCGTTATTGAGAAAAATTATATTGCGATACATATTGATATTGAATTATTGTCCAGCCCTAGTTCTGACCCTCTGAGGTAGTAAGTACATTGTTAAAATAGTCCATGTGACGTCACTGGTTCAACCGTAATTTTATGAAGCTATGAGAATACTTTTTGTGCACAAAGAAGAAAAAAATAAGGGTGAGTAATTAATGACTAATAAATGAAAAAATTCATTTTTGGCAGAACTATCCCTTTAATGTTTATTATACACATTTTTATATATTAAACTAAATACAAACTTTGCAGTTATTCATTATTGTAGTAGTAGTAGTAATATTTTGTACAGAAATATTTTGTATGGTACAACGACATTTTAAATATTAAAATTTTAAATATTTTATGAAATCATTTGCTTTTTATTTATTTACAATTTTAGGAGATGATAGGGTCCATTTACATTTGTTTTCAGAGCCTAGTGTGCTTTAATATTGCTTGTACATCGTTTATCTAATAAATACAATTCTATTTTTAATTAGAATTAAAAAAAATGCTTAAAGATACCTTCATTCTTACACTTACCTTCATTTTCCAATGATTACCCAGGGGTGCATTTCCCAAAAACAACTATAGTCATGATTTCCGCTGTTACCAATAGAGTTCAATAGAACTTGTGACCATAGTTATCTAACGATACTTTTAGAAAACGCATCCCTGGCTAGACTGTGGGAACGATGTGGTTTGTTTTAGTCTTATACTATTACGGGTGTTGTCCTGAAGTCGATTAAATAGTTTCCGCTGATAACTTGAACTTTGAGTTCTTAAAAAAAAAAAAGGTTCAGTATCTTATCCTTACAAAAAAAACAAAGCAAGTGTCAGTTCAACAATGCTTCTGTCACAGCTCGAATTCTGTGCGTTTAAAATTAAGATTTTATGTGCACTCTTAATGTAAATTCTGTTATGAATATGCGTTTGTCAAAATGTAAATATACCTTATGAGGCAGCACTGTTTATGCATTTATTTATGAATTACTCCTTAATATTGTTTTGCTCTCCAACCTTAATGTGTTTATATTTCAAGGGTGTTTAAGTGCCGTTTGCGCCCTGCAGTCTTTTGAGCGCTTGTTTCTTTGTAAGTCAGCTATCTTCCTCTCTTTGTGTCTAGCGCTCTGTGGGCAGTGGTTAGACCATAAGAGACAAGGTCATAGGGAATGCTTGATAGAAACCAGGTGCCTCCTCCCCACAGTAGAAATAGTGAACACGATGGTTTGGAGTAAAGGAGTGAGTTGCCATTGACACTCAAAACAGCAGATTTTACGGCAGCTATTTATATAAAAATGTGAGGTGCATGATTTGCCGTTATCGAAAGTGGAAGTGACAGTGATGCCTTCATCGGTTTTCCATCATCTTGATGCCATCCACACATCTTACAATCTGAGAAAATGCTTATTAACTAAAGCTGAGATTTCGTACTAAAGTATATAGTTTTAAATCAAGGTTGTCATCTAAAAGCGTTAGTGTGTAATTTCTACGCCATTCCTGAATTAAACATAATGGCAAAAAAATGTGTTTTTAGATGGATTTCCCAAATACCTTCTTTTACATATTTAACTGGGTTTTATGAAATTATCATCTTCAAATGGTAGGCATGAAAATACTTTTTTTGTGTGACTTTTTATTTTGATGGGAGACTTTCATGGACTCTGAGGTTACCATTTATTACCATGAATTATCCTGTCAAGAGTGTGTGTCTGTGTGTACAGGTGAAAAGTAGCTGGCCCTGTACCTGGAGTATTAAAAGATGCATGAGACAGCCAAAACCACCTCATTTTCTCTCTCATTCTCTGCCTCTCTTTTTGCTTTGACAAAAGACAAGGTGTTTCATTGTTGCCAAGCTGTTAGTCAAATCAATGACATCCTTTAAAAGTGAATTGTGGTACTTGCTGGCTTTTCAGAAGACATCAACGAATTATAGATTTGCCTTCTGGCCTGATTCCAGGTCTTCAGCTGCGTTCAGTCTGCGCTTATTTCACCATATGCAGACACACTCTGACTGAATGACCTTATGATTTGGACCACGATGTATCTTCTATATAGGAATGATCTGAATGTACTGTGCTTTTACTGATGGTTGATCAGAGTAGCCACAAGTTACATTAAAAAAAACACTTACAACACAAAAAAATTTGTTTTTATTTAAACATTTATACCAAAAAGCAATCATAAGGAAAAACATAAACATTTAGAGAGTTGTTAGCTGCAACTAGTATGGTCGCTACAGATCTGCATTTTAAATATACATGCATGGCCAGAAAAATGTGTAATTGGTTAGGAAGATGTGTTTGTAAATTCAGCTTCTTTTTTACATGCAAATAATCAAGTGTGTTTTATTTGTCACCTAAAACTAAATGTGTCTGATTTAGGACACTGTGGCAGCAAATATGTTGTCAGACGTCTGTGGTGTTGGGGAATCCTATCTGAGCTGTTTGTTACTGTTTTATCAAGTGGATTTGCTGTGTTTCCATCTGCAGACCAGTGGGCGGGCAAGTGTGTGGGTGGGTGGTGTAATGTGTGCAGCCCCTGGGTGCTCGTGGGAGCTGTGCTGCACAGAGACATGTTTGAAAGGAGCTGAAGAGCTGCCAGGTTTAAGCAGTGACTCCTAATGAGATTACTGAAGCATGGAGGCTAGAGCCCTGCACGGGCCTCAAATTTAGGCCCTAGCCCGGCCCTGGTCCGAGAAGCTCAGGCCCTAGCCCGGCCCGTGTCTGACAGCTTATCAGAATTACCGGCCCGAGTCCGACCCGAGCCCGTCTTTTTTTCCCCCTTCTCCCAAAACAGCTTATTGTTCCAGCTATTAAAATAGTTCAGTTTTTTATGCAGGGCTCTACGCTTACTTTTCTTTTTAGGAGCAATTTTTTAACTTCAAAAATTTAGGAGCACGTTCAAAATTTTAGGAGCACCTTCTAAACAATTATCCAAAATTTTATCAAAAAATAGCCTTCCCCATTACGAGGTGATATTTGACTCCTCTAACTTTATTAAAAGTATGTCATCTTTTGTCAAATTCTTAAAAAATATATATTTTTTTATAATCAACGAAGCTCTCTACACTGCACAATGAATCTCTTATTTATTCTCTTGTCTACACTTTGCTTATGAAAGGATTCGCGAGATATTTATGTGATATATTACTCAACGCTGCAAAAACACGTGGAAACCGTTGACGCTCCCTTGAGCGCAATCACAAATATGATGAAGATCTGGTCAGTTGCACTGGTGCTCCTAAAAAAATGTTCATAGTCTCACGCAGTAGTTTTTTGTCGCAAATGCGCATCTACGCCACTCCAACTGATTTGGAGTATATTTAGCAGCATTTTGGTGAGTTTTTGATTTTCTACTCGAGTCTATACTACTTTGTTGGTTACACCCTGTGCCTCTCGGTGCTATCCGGTGGCTGGTGTTTTCCGCGACAATAAGTTAACGGTCTCCCGTTGACTTAATCATCTGTTAGCTATTCTGAGTGTTTTTCCTCTAATTTATGTTATACTCTGTGACCTTCGGTTCAATCCGTCAACCATATTAGATATTTTTCCGTGAGATACCTGTTTGCATTACCTGTCGGTTCACCCGAGGGAATCGTATATGTGTGTGTATATATACAGTGGTGTGAAAAAGTGTTGGCCCCCTTCCTGATTTCTTATTTTTTTGCATGTTTGTCACACTTTAATGTTTCAGATCATCAAACAACTTTAAATATTAGTAAAAGATAACACAAGTGAATATATATATATATATTTGTTATTATTTGTATTTTTCCTGCCTGTCTTCGTTGTTACCATCATCCCGCTTAACTTAAACCTTACGGTGCTATCCAAGGGTGTTATTAGCGAGCAGAGCATGTGAGCGGAGCGGGGAGCGGAGTGGTAATATTTCCTTGAGAGCGCAGAGCGCCTTTCTGAAGATTCCGCTCCGCTTGCTCAATACGCTCAGCGCCGCTCGCTCAACCCAGAATGCCGTTTGGTGATTTGCTTGTTCGAG
>NW_015635523.1:2353881-2374089 GCF_001515625.1 Sinocyclocheilus rhinocerous
CAAGCCTTATACATAAATGTAAAGTAAAAATCAAAGTTAAGAATGAGTGTGTTTCTTTCATTAAAAAGTGTGTTTCTTTCATTGACGTCAGTTCATAATCCAAGCGTTCTTTAAGTGCATTGTATCTTGTGTGTGCTTTTCACGGGCTTTATAATCCAGGTGTATTTTGTAAAGATCTACGCACATTTCATCTTGCGTGTGTGTGCGTTTGTGTTTTAATGAGCCTGTTTTGAATATTCTATTGCACAACAACGGCAGCTATTTTCACGGAAATAAAGATAACTAAAATCAAATACACTTTTTCAGTTTTTGCATTTTAGGTAGGTTTGCTAAGGTTAGATTCATATATTTAATACATTTTAATTAATACATTACAATTAATAAAATTAAGAAGAATGTAAGAATTTGGCTCTGAAACATAATTGCTATTTATCAGCATGCTTAATTTTAGACAGTTATCCAAGAATTTTGGTACAAACGGTAAACAATTAGGCCTACTAGAGAAATTTTATGTCAGAGCGGGATCTGAGCGGGAATTGGTTTACGGCGAGCGTGAGCGGAATATTAACGGAGCTCTTGCTTGGGCGGTTAGAGCGACTGAGTGGAGCGCACATCCATAGAGCGGAAAACGTAGCGGAGCGTCACACCGCTCCGCTTCGCTCACATGCTCTGGTGAGAACACAGGGAGAAACCGGTTCGACACGCAGGCTATAGAACCTAGCGAACGTGTTCCAGTCACCCAGCCCACAGCTCTACAAATGTCTGCTAGCGAGGCACCACGAGCCAGCGCCCAGGATGATGCGACACCCCTAGTGGAGTGAGCACGCAGCCTGAGCGGGCAGGGCACACCTTGTGCTTCATAGGCCAAGGTGATGGCATCCACTATCCAGTGGGCCATCCTCTGCTTGGAGACAGCCTTCCCCTTCTGCTGTCAGTTATGGAGTTCAGATATTGTTTCAACGAAGTTGCAAGCCTTATACATAAATGTAAAGTAAAAATCAAAGTTAAGAATGAGTGTGTTTCTTTCATTAAAAAGTGTGTTTCTTTCATTGACGTCAGTTCATAATCCAAGCGTTCTTTAAGTGCATTTTATCTTGTGTGTGCTTTTCACAGGCTTTATAATCCAGGTGTATTTTGTAAAGATCTACGCACATTTCATCTCGCGTGTGTGTGCGTTTGTGTTTTAATGAGCCTGTTTTGAATGTTCTATTGCACAACAACGGCAGCTATTTTCACGGAAATAAAGATAACTAAAATCAAATACACTTTTTCAGTTTTTGCATTTTAGGTAGGTTTGCTAAGGTTAGATTCATATATTTAATACATTTTAATTAATACATTACAATTAATAAAATTAAGAAGAATGTAAGAATTTGGCTCTGAAACATAATTGCTATTTATCAGCATGCTTAATTTTAGACAGTTATCCAAGAATTTTGGTACAAACGGTAAACAATTAGGCCTACTAGAGAAATTTTATGTCAGAGCGGGATCTGAGCGGGAATTGGTTTACGGCGAGCGTGAGCGGAATATTAACGGAGCTCTTGCTTGGGCGGTTAGAGCGACTGAGTGGAGCGCACGTCCATCGAGCAGAAAACGTAGCGGAGCGTCACACCGCTCCCCTTCACTCACATGCTCTGTTAGCGAGTAACTATGGCTAACAGCTCGATTGCCACTGGTTTTCCACTGACTTATAAGCTGTGCCCTAATAATCTTCTCCCGGACGGCGGTCATGACATCTGCCCGTCATGTTTGGGTGTCCAGTCATCTGAGAGAGGCTCTCACGGACCCGTGTCTGCACTGCAGCCTTTTAGGCTTATTATTATATTATCTTTGAGTTAGATGCTAATTCAACGGTAAAACTCGGGCAGTTGGATGTAGCCCCTTTGCGAACTCTGAAGTAGAGACCTGCGCGAAATGGATTTTTCAGTCCCACTCCCGCCTGCTCCCGCAAGATTCTGTCCCGCTCCCGCAGAAATATATCTTATCTGGTCCCGCTCCTGCCTGCGACATTCATGTTTTGTCCCGCTCCCGCCCGTAAAAGCCAGCATAAAAGTAATCTATATAGATTTTTTTCAGTACATCGAAGAAATTTACATGAAATGGTTCTGTAACATCTCCTAAGCTCCACAACATCCCAGCATAAACACTCCCGATAAAATATGTATTTAGGCTAAGCATCAATATTCACAACCACTGTTATTTTTTTACAGAAAGCAAGCATGGGCTGCTGCGTGCATGGTTTGGCATGGCAGCGTCCGCAAAATCCCGCATAAAAGTAATCTATATAGACTTTTTCAGTACATCGAAGAAATTTACATGAAATGGTTCTGTAACATCTCCTAAGCTCCACAACATCCCAGCATAAACACTCCCGATAAAATATTCGTTATTTAGGCTAAGCATCAACATTCACAAACCACTGTTATTTTTAACAGAAAAGCAAGCATGGGCTGCTGCGTGCATGGTTTGGCCATGGCGAGCAGCATGCTTCTTTTATTATCACTAAAAGCTGACATCTCCGTTAATCGCGATCTCATAAAGCTCTGGTATAAAACAATAAATATATGCACAATGAATCTTTCACAGTGTCTACACTTCGTGTGTTAAAATGAGAGTATTCGTGAGCACGCAATTTCAGCACTTCGGTGAGTAGATTCTAACTTATAATCACCTCTGATTGGCCATTGCGTTCCAGAAATCAACAGCTGAGTCTGTGATTGGCTACATTGCGCAACCCTTTAAACACGTTATAAATCGAAACTATGCCTAGCCTGCGCATGTCACTCATTTTAATGTTAATATTAGTTGTTCTTTTTGCTTTTGTGCAACAGATAAATGACAATTTATGTTTTAGACGCTTTGTTTAGATAATTTCTATTTTGTGGGAGTCCCGTGAATCATTTTATTCTCCCGCATCCCGCGCACACACGATTCTTTTCCTGCCCGCACCCGCACTCGCCCATCAAGAGTGCAGGTCTCTACTCGGAAGCGCAAGGCGTCCGCGGCAGCTGGTGCTCCCCTCCCATCTAAGAAGAGGGCCACATCGCGAAGTGATAAACATTCGCATGTTGAGGAAAATTCACTTTCTAAGACAGTTTCTGTGCTTTCTTCAAAGATGGCAGAGCTGAAACGGCTGCTTCACTTGCTTCAGCCTGTCAGATCTGGTACACCTGTGAAGATGACACAGGAGGATGAGAATGTTCAGAATCAGGGAACTGGGGAAGAGTCTCTCGATTCCCCTTGTTTTTCACATCATTCTGATATGGATTAGGCTTGCCGCGATAGACGGTGTTGACGGTGATACCGGTGTTAAGCAGCAGCACCGGTTACGTCACTTGCCCACTGCGTCACCGACCCCCACCGTCGTTTTGATTTTTTTATAGAAATAAAAATATTTTAGTAAAGTAAAAGAACAGACACTACAATTAAAAACTGAACGCGGCTGCTCAATGCAGCGTGCAGAATGGCAGTCACATTCAAACGAACTAAAAACGAACAATTGCTTTACTCCGAATTGCCGCTATCTCAAAGTGAAAGTAAAATGCGCACGCCGCTTTTACAAGCCATTTAAAAGCGAAGGAATGCTAGGAAAAGAGGGAATGCCTCCGCCCCCGCGGTGATACCGGTATTACTGGTGTTGTCACAGGTCGATTAACCGGTGGGAAAATTTCCTCACCGTCGCAACCCTAATATGGATATGCTTTCTACGAGTGCTTCAGATTCTTTTTTCGTGATCATGGAGATGCTGTAGATGTTGCTGCACAACCATCACCTGTGAAGATGACACAGGAGGATGAGAATGTTCAGAATCAGAGAACTGGGGAAGAGTCTCTCGATTCCCCTTGTTTTTCCACATCATTCTGATATAGATATGCTTTCTACGAGTGCTTCAGATTCTTTTTCCGTGATCATGGAGATGCTGTAGATGTTGCTGCACAACCATCTCCTCAGGATGTTTTCACTGGTTATCCAGCAGCAGAGGGGTCTAGTGGAGGGTCAGTTCAGTCATCTGGACAGGCCCAGTCCTCTTCCGATGATACTTTGGCTATACTTCGAATAGGACTTGATGAGTCACCGGCCCAGTCTGCCCAAACGAATGTTATTTTCAGACAGGCCACAGTTGCGGCTTCTTTCGCCATGCCACAATGTAAAGATTTTGTGGCTGAATTTTCAAATACCCTCACTGGTTCTGGTCCACCTAAGCGGCGCTCAAAAATTGCTCTGACACTATCATTAATGGCTGAAGCAAATTCCATCGGGGTGAGTCGTGCTCCGGAGATAGTGCAGCTTTGGTAGTGTCTCCTGACGAGGCACAACGAGGGAATGTGCGATGTCCCAGCGCTCAATGTGGTCGTACGGATTCCCTGCTAAAAAAGGCATACGAGTTTGTTGCCTACATTACTCGTGCGGAAAACAATCTGCCAGTTACTTCTAGCTGCCACAAGTACATTGGAACCAGCAAATGTTGATCCATCTATTTCACCGTTTCTGCAGACTGCTCTCTTGGCAATGGGCCATGTGACCCGCGAGCTGGGTAGACTTACAGCCACGCTCCTGGCAGCCCGCCGCCAAGTGTGGCTTGCCCAAGTACGGCTACCTGAGGACTGTAAGAAAACCTTCAGAGATCTTCCATTTGTTCCCGGGCATCTTTTTGGTCCTAATGTTCTGGAACTGTTGGAAAAGAGGGTAAAGCTGTCTGAGGCCACTCGTCAGCTGACGCAGGTGCAGCGCAACCCTGCCTTTGGGATGCCAGCAGTTCAGACCCGTCATCACTATGCCACATCGAAGCAACGTTTCCGCCGGCACGCTACGCCTCAGTCACAGCCCCCTCAAAGGTGTCGTGCTACTGAGGATGCGAGAGTTTTTCGGCCACCTCATCGACAGTTGCCAGGGGGACCCCGTCAGCGCCGCCTGTAAGTACGTTTTTTATATTTAAAGAATTTGCCACTGACGATTCAAACGCAAGTTTTAAGAAGTGTAGAGTAGCGCTTGTTGTTTGTCGTTTTTCCAGACATGGTTTTATGTTTACGCAGCGCGATACGCAACCCAACGCGTAAAAAGACAGTATAAGTCATTATAATCTGCAATTATGTCCCCACTGGATGCAACAAATGCCTCGTTTGTAATGGGTTTTATTGTTTTTGTCTTAAGGGGCATAACATTTCCGTCACACGCTTGAGGTATTCAGCCAATCACAACGCACTGGATAGCTGGCCAATCAGCGTACACCTCGCATTTCAGAACGATGCGCTTTGTAAAAATCAACGCGTTTCAGAAAGGCGGGGCATAGAGGAGCAACAATAATGTACATTATATGTACAAAATAATGTGTTTTTTGAACCTTAAACCGCATAAACACATTTCATTACACCAAATACACAACATAATGTTCTTTTAAGCAATGTCATATGACCCCTTTAAATGGATGTCCTTGAAGACTGCTTTTTTGTTGGCTATCGCATCTGCGAAACGAGTCAGTGAGTCTGTTAGCGAATTGCGCTTGCGTTGGTTGCCGGATGATTCCGGGGTGGTTCTACAACCCAATCCTTCTTTTCTCCCGAAAGTCCTTCCTCCTCAGTTCATAAACCAGCACATTGAACTGGCCTCTTTTCAGACTTCTTCAGGGTCTGACTCAAGTGCCCAACTTTTGTGTCCTGTGCGTGCCTTGAAGTGCTATGAGCTCTACTGCTCAATTTCAACAGTCAGACCAGTTATTTGTCTGCTATGGTGGTGTGAAGAAAGGTGCTCCAGTGTCAAAGCAGAGATTGTCAAACTGGATAGTGGAGACCATTACACTGGCTTACAAGGCAGCAGAGAGGCCACTGCCCTGGAGACTAACCTGCCATTCCACTAGGGCCATCTCATCTTCATGGGCTGTTTTAGAGGAGTTTCCTTGGCGGATATCTGCACTGCCGCTACCTGGTCTTCTCCATGCACTTTTGCCCGGTTTTATAAAGTCAATGTTGCTGGTCATCATGCCGTTAGTTCTGCGGTTCTTCAGGAGCGGCCTTAATTTTCATCAGGTGGGTGGCATTCCTCATGACTATGTTGGTATGTGTCATCCATAGTGTTTACACTGCCTCTGGTGGCCAGTAGGAATAAAACAAAATGGTAGTTACGCATGCAACTGTGGTTCTGTGAATTCCGGATGACCGCCAAAATTCTTGGTCACTCGGAATGCGCGAAAAAGGTGTACCGAGGCAGAGTGCTGAGCTACGGTGGCTTATAACCCCCCAGGGCTCAACATACGTCACTACGTGACTTTGTTGGTATATTCTCTCAACCTATCTAGCTGGCGCTACAATAATCCATAGTGTTTATACTGCCTCTGGCGGTCATCCGGAATTCATAGAACCACAGTTACATGCGTAACTAGCGTTATGTAGACTTAAAAGGATAATTCACCCAAAAATGAGAAGTCTGTCATTTACTCATTCTCATGTTGTTCCAAACCCGTAAGACCTTCGTTCATCTTCAGAACACAAATTAAGGTATTTGTGATGAAATCCTAGAGCCTTTGTTTTCTTTGTGCACAAAAAGTATTCTCGTAGCTTCATCACATTACGGTTGAACCACTGATGTCACATGGACTATTTTAACAATGTCCTTACTACTTTCTGGACCTTGAACGTGGTAGTTGCGTTGCTGTCTATTGAGGGTCAGAAAGCTCTCACATTTCATCAAAAATATCTTAATTTGTGTTCCAAAGATGAACAAAGGTCTTACGGGTTTGGATCGACATAAGGCACCGCTGCTGAGCAAAAAGAACATATAGGCTCGTCTCAGTTCTGCCAGAAAACATATTGATGATCCCCAAGACTTTTGGGAAAATACTCTGTGGACTGACGAGACAAAAGTTGAACTTTTTGGAAGGTGTGTGTCCCATTACGTCTGGCGTAAAAGTAACACTGCATTTCAGAAAAACAACATCATACCAACAGTAAAATATGTTGGTGGTAGTGTGATGGTCTGGGATATATATATATATATATATATATATATATTTATACTGTGTGTGTGTATGTATATATATATATTTATAGGCCTATAATTTTGAAACACAAATAATAAATCAGGCTCAATCATCTAACAAACTTGCGTGTTTATTTTAGCACTTCCGTCAGTGAACACGCAGCCTGCAAAACACTGAAATTAATATCAAAGAATTAATACAATTAAACAAGAAAGTAGCCTAAATGAGAACGTTAAATACACCCTGTCTACCGGACGCGAGCTGCGCGACACGACAAAATACTATAGAACTCCTTATAATCAGTGATGCTACACTGGATGCGACGCAACACGACATGACAAATCCCCAACAGTAAACTGCCTCGTCCTGTTTATGAGGTACTGACACAAAGTTCAAATGTCCTGTGTAGACACTAGACAGACTCAACCTGTTGCAATGCAGCGGTGTCGTGTCCGGTGTAGACACGGTTGACTGTTCCGCCGCCAAGCAAGCGGGCACATTCACTCCTCGTCTGCACGCGCTCTCTTTGAAATAGGAATCGTTGCCACATTTCTTGTTAACATCTTCCATTTATCGCTGTCTCGTTTGTATTTGGCCAGTTTGGAGAAAACCTCACCAAACCTGACCAGCCAGGTATTTGTGATCACAGGAACTTGAAGACACTTGCGGATGGGTGACATGAATGGAGATGGCTCCAGATCGGCGATGTAGTATTTGGTTTCCCAATAAGGTCCATCGCCTAACACAAAATGAATTTTCTGAATGCAGAATAAACTGTATTTTCATGCGCTCAAACCTGCCAATCTAAAGGAAACGCTGTGTATGGCGTTTTGAGGTAATTTGTGAATTAGGCTACCATAGACTTATTGTCCAAATAAAATTCGTATTATGTTTGTTATAGAGTGCGTGACATCACATGCACTATTGCCAGTGGCAGTACGGTGACGTGGTTGTCACGGCGACCGTTACAGCCCTATTTGTCTGTATTCTGGTGAGGTACAATTAATACATTTGTTGTTTTTTGTGTGTGTAAAATAAAAAAAGTTGTAAATCTGTTTTTTTTTGTGTGTGTGTTCTGTCACTCACTTCTGCAAATTGCATTCCTGTACGAACGGCAGATCAGTTGTTTATAGACAGCAGCAGGTTGGTGACCGGGTCTCTGTGTGTTTGTTCTCTCCACAGGCGAGGATGACGGCGTGTGGGAGAGCAGTCTGTCCTACGAATGTCGAACTCTTCTCTTCAAGGCCATTCACAACCTGCTGGAGCGCTGTCTGATGAACCGTAGTTTCGTGCGCATCGGAAAATGGTTTGTCAAACCCTACGAAAAGGACGAGAAGCCCATTAACAAGAGGTAAGACTACCATTTAATTCAGATGTTCTTTAATTTACTCGCATTATCTTAAATGGATTTTATGTTATCTGTAAGGATAAGGATTAAGTTGATCACAGCTTTAATGGAGCTTGCAATTTTTGCATCCTCCTCTAAGGTACTTGCATTAGAGTAAAGCTTGTTTATGAAGCTCAGGTTTCTATACAGAGTAAGATCTAGACCAGGTGGCCTCAAATCAACAACACTTCCTTCACAGTCTGACACCAAAACGTGAATATCATTGCTGTCAAAGCATATTTACATACTATCTCAGTGGGGATTTGAATACAGACCTGGTTGCTTATCCAGAGATTGGCTACTTGCGCTACGGTGCAATAATAATTTTTTTAAAATGTAGGGCTATACAGTGGGTACGGAAAGTATTCAGACCCCCTTAAATTTTTCACTCTTTGTTATATTGCAGCCATTTGCTAAAATCATTTAAGTTAATTTTTTTTCCTCATTAACGGCAAGAATGTGGTGATACGATACACATCACGATGCAGGGGTTGCGATACGATATGCTGCGATACATTGCGATTGTGTAAGATAATTTTAGGAAAGCTTTCATTAAGAACACTTCAAAATATGCACAAAAGTTATTAGGGATGTAACGATTACCGGTTTGACGATAAACCGTGATAAAATACCCCACGGTTAGTATTACCGTTTCATATTTTAATTATCACTATAACCGTATTCGATTACCGCGATTTGAACAACTGAGGATAAATAAATACTGTACTGCACAGGGCTCCAGTGTGCGACCAAATGGGCGCATTTTGCGATCATTTTTTCTGCCGGTGCGACTAAATTTTGTGTGCGGTCGCACTGGCGCATTGTTTAACTCATAAGCGCTGCATGTCTGTTGCATGTGAGAAACATCAAACGAAACTGAAAGCATAATGAAACCGCTCGACTCGTTTGAGCTGCGCAGCGCTTTGAGTGTAGAGCCTGGTTTATACTCGCCGTGTCAGGAGCGCGAAGCTGTGTGCAGCAATAATGACGCGAATATTGAGGAAACGATGGATGGGTTTCATGCTAAAGTAAAGTAAAAGACCGCTTCTTAAACCAAAGGTGAACATGTTGGTATTCTTGTGGGACAAACAGCAATTCTTGTCACCGACAGCAAGTTTAGTTTTACTTTTCTTTTTGTTTTCATTTTGAAAAGCTTGTTAGCTTTGCTGTTTACCTCACGTTTTGCTATGGAGGCTCTCTTTTTTATTAATTTGTTTCCTCGGTGTTTGCTAAACGTTCTGTAAGGAAGAACATGAAGAAGAACATGAGCACATGTGAACACACACACACATGTGCGTGAGTGTCAGTGTGTGAATGCAGTGGAGAAAATTAAATGCAAATTCACTCCAAAAGTAAAAGTGGCCTTCATGACTTACGTCATATCAAAGTCTAGTTATGAACGTCAAGGATAAAAGGTTTGTAGCTGTTTTAGTCATTTAAAACACATCCTCAATTATCTAATTATGTGCGGCTTGGACGCGGCGCCCATCTTTAGCGAAGCAGCGCGGAGAGACACTTCTGAAATGTGCCGCAGCATGGCTGCTATGAACACAAGCATTGACTAGAGTGGCCACGATCAGCTCCGGTGGCCGTGGAGCCATAATGTGCCGCAGAGACGTGTATGTTCTTCGAATATTTGATGCTGGCATTGCACATTTTACACACGCATGACTTTTGTCGGGATATAAACTCAAAACGAAACAACTGCCATGAATCTTGTATGATTTTTAAAAAATATATAATATAAATATCGACATTGCGTTTTTGAGAATCGATACAGTATCGCCAAACAAAATATTGTGATATTCAAGTGTATCTATGTTTTCTTACACCCCTATTTAAATGCCGTTCTCAGGCTGCAATACGCTCTTGTGTGTTTATGTACATAAGCTTTTTGCAGGCATGCAAGTGCTCTGTCTCCAGCGCTGGATTTCTGCCTGTCAGCATCTGTGCTTTTTGATAAGAAACTGAGACGATGTGTGTAGAGGTGGGAAAAAAAGAGCAGCTTGGCTTTTCTCTGCCCTCTGCTACAGTTCTCTCCTCACAGAGTCATTTATTTGCGCTCTTCTCTTATCTTGCTCAAGGTCATTTATACACTCTTATTAGCACAGCCAGACAGCTTTCAAGTAGGTTCAGAATACATTTTTTTTCTTTTTGTCGTGCTACAAATCACAGTAAAGGTTGAACATCTTCAAATGCAAAGCAAGATATGTATTTGAGGCCTTGTTTAATACTGAAATTAATGTTTTAATCCTAGAGTCTTTGAATTTGGAGGATCAGAGGCTGTTTGTTAAACATGGTTAAAACACACATTCCTTTGAGGTCTGTTAACAAGGCTCTAACTGTGAGTCTGTGTGTTTTATAGCTCTGTCTGTCTGCAAATCACTGCGAAGTGACACAAAAAAGGAACAACAGTGTTTCCTCCTTCAGCTCACCCTCTGTCACTCACACACAGGCACTTTCCTTCCCTCCCTCTTTCTATTAGTAGTTTCCTTTTGTGTTGTGTGTTGAAGATTCAGCAGTCATAGAGATTCAGTTTTTCAAATTTTCTAATATACTTTTTTTTTTTTTGCCACTAGCATTTGAAACCAAATGACGGCCATGACTCAGTCAACGTGCTAACCGCGGCATACAGACTCATTAATTATTAATTGCATACTTGCATATTTACTACATACTTTCAACTCTTTGTCCCTTTCTTCTATTGTAAACTGATAAAACGTATAGACTCCTTCTTACATTATCATTCAAATGTTTGGGGTCTGTAATGTTTTAAAAAAATGTCCGATGCTTACCAAGGCTGCATTTATTTATTCAAAAATACAGTAAAAACAATAATATTGTGAAATATTACAATTGGTATGTTTTTCTATTTTAATGTTTTAAAATTGTATTTGTTCCTGTGATGGCAAAGCTGAATTTTCAGCAAACATTAGTCCAGTCTTCAGTCTCACATGATCCTTCAGAAATCACTCTAATATGCTGATTTGGAGCTCAAAAACATTTCTTATTACTCTCAATGTTAAATATAGTTGTGCTGCAGCAATATGTTTTTGGAAATGACAATGTTATATATGTATATATACTATATAATAGAAATGAAAGTAATGAGTAATCAAAAACATACTGACCACAAACGTTTGAACGATAGTGTACATTTAGGCATGACCCTTTATGTCAAAGCACCACATGATCTCATGTCGAGAGTTTCTGCAGATTCCAACCACTGATCTGTGGTCAGCTTTAATTCATAACACCTAGTGTCTCATATTAGAAAAATCTGAATCCTCATTTTCTCATTAAGAGACAGACTGTGTGGTAAAACATCTTAATGTGTGTAAGTGGTTGTTTTGTATGAGTTTTCACTCCCTACATCCCTATGACAAGATAATATGAACTGAAGGGATCTGATTCTCAATCGGTGCTCACTGAGCCTTTTAAATAACAGACTCAGAGGCGGAGGAGCAGAGAACACGGTGGTAGTAATGGGCTGTATGGTGATTAGCATTTCTGCCTGCTACACTGATTCCCAAAGCCTGCTTGCATTTCTCTTAGTGCCAAATCCCTCAGTGATGGCTTGTGTGTTCAAGTCTTTAGCATGTGTGTTTTTTTCCACCAAGGAGGTGTTTAATTTTGTCCCCGAAGAGCCACCGTAGCAGAACACACATGTGTCCCTTAGTGGATATCACCTGTCACAAATATGTCAGTGGGTTCCTGCGTGCCATAGAAACTCAAAACACCTCTGATTCCTCACAGGACTCCATTCATAAACTGGCAGGGCCATCTTAACGGAGCGGCTACAAATTATCCTTTTTGAAACTAGATATTATAATCTTGTGATGCCTACATTAATTTGTAGCATTTTGTTTTGTTAAAGTTCAAAAGTTAGGGGAAAAAAGTAATACTTGTATTTAGCAAGGGCACATTAAAATGATTAAAAGTGACGGTAAAAAATGATTATAATTAAGTTATTATAAGTTGTAATATTTCACAGTGTTATTGGTTTTACTGTATTTTTGATTAAATAAATGCAGGCTTAATGAGCAAAAGAGATGACTTTCAATATTTGTAAAACATCTTACCGACCCCAAACTTTTAAACAGTGGTGTAAATGTTTTATGATTGTTGTTTTTATGTTGTCTTTAACCTCTGTGGACTGTTTAGATTAGGAAGGTGTGTTTAAGGAATGGAGCCGTACTCGCAGTGCAGACATACACTCTTGTGTTCTCTTTTGAGGGATTACCTTAGTAAACCTGTTAGACTTCAGGTCTGTGTTGTCCCTACCTTTTCTTGTCCTGATGCCCGTCCTCTAGATCCTTCCGCACGGAAAACACAGACAGCCTCTGCAGCGCCACTGGCTTCCTCTCCCTCTCTCTCTTTCTTTCCCTGCAGGTTTTTTAAGAATTTCAGCTCGTGAATAGACCCAAACCCTTCCTGTTCTGTTCTGCGCTGTGTTGTCTTGCGTATGAGCACACAGTGTCTTGTGGTTTCGCTATAATTAGAGGATCTGTGGGGAAGGGAGCTCGGAAGCCAGGCTCCGAGGAATGCCAGAGAGATTGTTTTGTTGTATTAGATTTTTTAAATTTATTTTGAAATGGTTAGCACACTCCAGCCATATGTAGATCTGTGTAGTTTGTGTGTGTTTGTTGTAACTATGCTCAGTCACTAGGCGGTTCTCTCATTGGCTGGCTGTACTGTCACACGGCGCTGCTCTGTAACCAAACCCCAATGTGTTTTAGCTACTTACATCATCCTTCATACAGGTCAGAGCTGTGATCGTGCGCACTCTCTCTCTCTCTCTCTCTCTCTCTCGCTCTCTCATGGTGGGTGTGAGCAGCAAATCTGTTACCATGGCTAATCCACAGATCCAGTGTGTTCTTTTATGGGCAGTGTTCACGGGGGAGCTGGGCGATGTGTGAGCCAGTGCAGAACATGATGCATCCCTTGCACGTCACTGCACATTACACTCACATTACGATTATTGTGGTGTAGTGTCGCAGTCATACTGTAAAGGGTATTTAAGATGCATCTGTGATTTTTCTGTTTGTTTAGTAGGGTGGTGCAGGAGACAGACTGCAGCTGCAGCGCTGAATATAGCCATCAGGATACCTGCCTGCGTGAAACCGCACACATTTCTGCACATCTGTACACACCCACAGAAATATCACGTAATAAAATCATGCTCTTGCGTAGGCACAAAATCATTTGCATGGGGAAATGCACGCACGGTCTCCCTTGACATGCACACACAAACTACAAGCTAGGATGCTTTTATAGGGGTTTGCACACAACTGTCACAAACGCATTCACACACCAGCAGATGCAACATCTTTTCAGCGACCGGATTCTGCAGAGAACGAAGTGGCATGTGATCTGTTGTGTTTATCTATTATGAATGAACTTGCTGTAGCTATACTGCTAAAAGGATGAATTTGTCCACACCAGCTTTCTTTGTCTCTGTCACAACCAGGCCCATCTTTGCTCTCATGTGACGTCTATAATTTGCAAAGTTCAAAAAATCCAATCTCTCAATAAATGCATGTTCATTAGTGATGCACTAAAATTAAGATTCTGGATGCACGTGGCTGAAAGCTGAAACTGAAACCAAAAATACATTTTATATGATAATCAGTTAATTAATCAAATGTATTTAATAATCAACACTCAAATAAAAAATTTTGTACAAACATTTAAATTGAACATAATGAAATTTTTATGTCAACTTTTTAACATCAGAATTTAGTTTCTGCTCCAATTTGTTGTTTAAATGTAAACATTTAAATGGTGGCTGTAATTTTGTTTTCATGAAGTAATGAAGACAACTGGTTTTAATATAGTGCATATATTTAGTGTTTTTGGTCACTTTATTTTAATGTCCAATTCTTGCCATTTATGACTTTCTCCTCAAACTCCTAATTTGCTGCTTATTAATATTTAGTAAGGTAGTTGTTAAGTTTAGGTATTGGGTAGGATTAGGGATGTAGAATATGGTCATGCAGAATATGTGCTTTATACGCACTAATAAACGGCCAATATGTTAATAATAGACATGCTAAAAAGCAACTAGTTAATAGTGAGAATTGGTCCCTATACTGAAGTGTTACCATTTTTTTCTTGTAGTTTTCTAGACTGTTAAGTTTGTGGACTACCTGTCACCAGATAGTTGTTAATTTATGAAAAATTACAAACTCAAATTAAATAATAAATATGCATGGATGAATCATTCACAATAACATTTAGCATTTAGAAAATAGGGTGAATTTTCAATTCATGCTATCATACCAGTTAGAGTTTGGTGCTTTGTTTCACAAATTTTACTATGTTTAAATACTTTAAATGTAATAAAACGGGGCTTGGATGTGTGTGCAGAATTGATTCATGCTGAAACTTCAAAGGCATGTCCAGATTATATCATTATTGTCTGAGAACCATTTTTCTACCCATCAATCCTGGACGGGTTCAGATAAACTCACGCTATAGTAAATCTGGGCTGGTGTAAATCTACCTCCTCTCCGCTGCTTTCTGAGCTCAGTTCCACAAGACTGATGTGAGATTCCTGACATTCCAGAACTCCTACTCTCTCACTTCCCATTCCTGTCCTCCACTCTCTCTCTCACACACACACACACACACACACACACACACACACTGGTTATAGATATTGGTGAATGCTAAAGTGTCAACTCTCCTTTTCCAATTTGATCAGTTTCTCTCGCCTTTTTATTCTCTTCGGTTTCGTCTCCTCCTCAGATGTTCACTACACTATGGCCTTGACTGAAGCTCCTATCTTTGCTCTAAGGGAGTGTGTGTGTGCGCAGAGTGTCCGTTGTGGATAGATTTACAATCCGTGGAGATGTTCCAGGGTCTCCGGTCTGGCACCTCCCCTTATTTTAAAAATGCATGTTGATTAAAATAGTCCTTTTTCCTGTAAAGTTTAATTTTGAGGTTGAAAATTTATGGGCGGTGCATTGAGAAAGTCAGGGTGGAATGGCCTGCTTTAGAGGGGTGTGTTGGCTCAAGGAGCATTATAGAGTAAATCTACATCAGCTTGGATGCAAAAGTCCAAAAAGAAAGAAAAATCAGTCTAGCTGTCAAATTTTTGTGGCTCAGAAATTACAGCTTTAAAAGCCAAATACAGTATTAGGGACTGTTGGTATTGATTGATTGTTTTCTGTTTATTCGTTTTAAAAACAAATTTCGCATTAAAGTGTTCTTCAAAACCCATCTGTGTGCGGCTGTTGTGATAATCTTTGTAAAGATTGAGAGTCTCCGAGGCGTGCAGCCAATCAGGTCCTCTTTTAGTTCGAACGTTGGCTTTGTATTTAGTGAAAGCCTGTTACACAAGATCAATAAACATTTAATTAGCATAAGTGACTGTTGACTAACAAACGTTTTGTTTGAGAAAAGTCTCGCCGGGTTTGTTCAGCTGTTATGATGAGGCAAACAGCTAAAGCACGCAGAATACGAGCTCTAGTCATCGAGTCTAGAGGCTTTTTAAGTTCTCTTATTGACTCTAAGCACTTGGTTTAAAGGCCACGCTTTATGAATGAGTGAGAGGATGTCCTCTTCTGTGTGTATAAAGGCTTTGTTTGGAGGATCTTTGATGGATGCAGTAGACCGTGTATGTTTGTGTGTGTTAACTGCCGTTGCTCTGTGGTCGACTGCTTTAATCTAAAGGTATTTCAGAGAGTCTCGGTTCTCTATTTGTGGTAAACACTCTGCTGTTAGTAATACACTTCAGTACTGTGGCTGACGTCTTCCAGGGCTTTGGTTTGGAGAGAGGGTGTGTAACGGCATGTTCTACAGTTGATCACCTGATCTTGCTACTGCTATTGGTCAGGTGATGGAAGACAGACAGTTTGTCATGTGGTTTAGAGAAAGGGGTAGTTCGCTCAAAACTAAAAATGACATGTAAAGAATAAATGACAGAATTTCTGATGTTTGTCCTGACTGTTACCACATAATTTCTCGTTTAACATTAACAAAATGGTGATTTTTAGTGTTATTTATATACTATTAAAGTATTTGTTAAAATTTGAATTAGCTTTGATTTTTTAGATTTTCTGTTTTCATTTTAATTTTAAATGAAGTTTTATAGCTTTTTCCCCCCCAGTTTTCATAACACTAACACACTCATAAGACTGAAGTGGGATTCTTCCAGTAGCTCTTTAAACGCGCTCAACTTGACAAGACAGTTAAATGCAAGACAATTAGATGTAAAGTATTTTGGATGCTTTTCAGACGACTCAGCCAAGGGGCCGCAGACACCACCTGTTTGTGTGCCTGGGTGTGCTGTGTGTGTGAAGTCGTTGAGATGTGAAGCGTGTTTGTGGGTTTTGTAGTAGGAGTTTGCTACGCCCTGACCAGAGCCACTGCTTTCAGGAAGTCAGTAACAGCCCAATACTACAGCTGTAGAATGTTACCTCTCTTTTTCTCTTACTTTCTCATGCTTTTTTTCTCACCACAAGCTTTTCTTAATTTTGTTAATGCTCATTTATTTAGTCTGGTCCTATTTCCCTCTAAACCTCACAAATAGGTTCATGTTACCTATTTGTGACCTCTTGCCCTTTCTTTTCTTCCTTTCTTGCTTTTTAGCTGGAAATGCAATGGATTAGCTTGTGTCATCAGGAGTAGTGGTGTCCTGAGCTCTATTTTTGGCCTCTGTTTACTAGTGCGGGGACTAGGGATGCACCGGTATCGGGCCTGATACTGAGCTCTTGTACTCGTACTCGTTAAAATGCCCCGATACCAAACGCCGATACCACACAGCATGTGATATGTGCCATATTCAAACAAAGAAACACCAACAACAGACAGCAGAATGGAGTTATTAGAGATTAAGGATGTCTACGAAGTATATGCAATGAATATAATGTTAAACATTCAGTATTAACACCTGTATAGCTGATGTGCGCGAGCTGATAAATAAAGTAAGCTGTGACAAATTATACCCAAAAATTCTTCATACAGTGGACTACCAGTAAAACTGATACAAATTTGGGCCCAAAAATTATTCAGACCGAGTCTGGGGAAGTTCAGGTTTGCATGAAGCTGGGTGACAGCATGCCCAGGAGACTACAGGCTGTCATTAAGGCTAAAGGTTGCCCGACTAAGTATGGATAGTTGTGTAAATACTGTCATACTGTCTGAATAATTGTTGGTTGATTGTAATCCATTACATACCTTTCTATCAATGTTATCTAATATTATCAAGCTGAATTTGTTCTGACACAGTTAAATTCTGAGATTTTGTCATATTTTATTACCATTTTCTAAACTATAGCGAATAAACTGTGATAATGTGAGAAATGTTGAAGGTGTCTGAATAATTTTTTTGACTATCTATTTGATAAATGAAGTTAACCAACTAACATTATACATACTCTTTTGGTTTCTGTACCCAATATTTTAAAAATTTACAAATGCAATAAAAATATCGGTATCGGCAAGTACCAAAAATAAAAGTATTTGTATCGGGCGAGTACTGGAAAAAGTGTTTTCTTTTCAGTGATGCACACACTGATTTCTCTGTCTGCCGCTGAATAGAGAACTTCAGGAGCATGCTGTTATTGAGCTCAGTGTGTGTGTAGACCATGTGATCAAATGTGATGGTGCAGCAGTATTTAGCTCACCCAGAGAGCCTCCTTTTGTGTGCGTTGTTGTTGAGAAAGTTTAAGACCGGTGTGCGACTGAAATAACGAAGCAATGGCGTCAGACCGCAGTTGCGATACTATCTCTACAGGGGGCAGCCTGCTGTAAAACATTAGGCTATCCCTAGCAAAATCTGAGAGCTGTAGAAATGCAAGGGGTCAGTGTGGCGTGTTTACTCTGTTTAGATGTGACGTAGTTGCAAATCAGTGTCTGTCTCTGTGGGTTAGTGGCTGAACCTCTTCTATGGTTCTCTCACTCTCTAAATGCAGATGTTTGGCTAGTGTCCATACTGATGGCATGCTGCCTATACTTTGTTTTTGGAGAGACTTTCTTTGGGTTTATGACCGTCATTATAAAGCAGTTGGAGCAAATGACACTGTACAAAGCAAGTCTTTGTTATTCTTATCCCTAGATATAGTTTGCGTTCCTTCTTCAGTGCAAGTTGTTATTTTAACATGTTCAGGGATAAAATCTGATTGCTTAGAAAATTAATAGCATACCTCTTCTCAACAAACCACATTATTTGAGGCGTCATTCACGTTCGTGGCACAAACTTTGTGTGATATGAAGTTTAATACTTAGGTTTAGGGGGCTTGTTCAGATGTCTAACCTTAAGTATGAGCAATAGTAAATGCGGAAATTGTCATAGTAAGCGTAATTAATTCATGCAGGGACTTGCCTTTATTTCACAAATGTTTCCTTTTAAAGCTTAATGCAATGACATTTCATGGAAATACAAGGGGTTTTTCTGGTTTAGTAATTTTGCCAATGGACTAGTTTTGCTTTAAGTTGCTTTAATGCCTGCGATGATTCCAGATCAGCAGAGCAACTCTAATGCGCCGTGGAACGAAGGATTTTAAGCACATATTAAGAAGCTGGTGTAGTTTGGACTGATTTTCACAGAACTCAGGCTTTACAGAGCTCAGAGTGTGACTAATGTAGAAGTGTTATTGTCCTGTTACATATATTAAAGGTCCTCATGCATATTCATGAGGAGAAGGGCCAAACACAGTGTAATCCTTGAGGTCAAAGAGCAGACACTTGCATCTCAATGGCATGTGATGTTTCTCACGCGTTTGAGATATTGACAGTACTGTTTTTAGAGTTAAAAATGAATCATATTCTGTCTTAGGAATTTAATGATCTCATCAGATGGCGATTAAATGATTCACAAGAGTTCAGTGACGCTGATTATATGACTTGTAAAGTATGCTAGAAATCCAGTCAGATGATCCATAGTTGTTGGGTCTTTATGATTAATCCATGTTTTTTTTTCTTCTTTTTGAGGCACATGTGCTACTGTGTAACTTAAACACCTGTCTCTCTATCTCTCTTTCTCAGAGAACACCTGTCTTGCTCTTTCACGTTCTTCCTGCATGGAGACAGTAATGTGTGCACCAGCGTGGAGATCAACCAGCACCAGCCCGTGTACCACCTGAACGAGGAGCACCTGACACTGGCCCAGCAGGCCTCCAGCCCATTCCAAGGTGATAGAACACACTTTTTTTGAAATGCTTTTAATATTTTTTTTCCCCTGTCTGTCCCCTTGTTTTGCTTCTCCTTTGCCTCTTTCTCTTTCCAGCATTTCCTTTCTGATCAGAAAGATGAGGTTTATAATTAGGAAAGCCCAGTGGCATCCTGTCTGCCACTCTGTAGCTTGAAAAAATTAATAAAGTACAGAAATAGTGTTAGAGACCTATTCCTGTTTTAGGTGCTTGGGGAAGAGGAAAGTGTTCTTCATTACCAGTAACATGAGCTGTGCTCAACGTACTAATGGTGATTTCAGAGATATCTGCACATCCTTAAATCTTGAAAATGTTTAAACTAGGGCACAGAGATAAGTAAAACTTTTAATCGGTAATCATGTTTTTTGTAATTTTTGCCCCGATATTGTTTAGAATAATTTGTTAAAGGGGTCATATGACGTTGCTAAAAAGACCATCATGTTGTGTATTTGGTGTAATGCAATGTGTTTATGCGGTTTAAGGTTAAAAATACACATTATTTTCCACATAATGTACATTATTGTTGATCCTCTATGCCCCGCCTTTCTGAAACGCGTCGATTTTTACAAAGCTCATCGCTCTGAAAAGCTAGGTGTACGCTGATTGGCCAGCTATCCAGTGCGTTGTGATTGGACGAATTCCTCAAGCGTGTGACGGAAATGTTACGCCCCTTACCATACTGTGATGCC
>NW_015635523.1:2374710-2374893 GCF_001515625.1 Sinocyclocheilus rhinocerous
TTCACAACGAAACACACGGCGGGCTAGAGTGAGGAACGGCCGGCGGCCTAGAGTGAGGAACGACCGGCGGGTTAGAGTGAGCGGCGGCCGGCGGCCTTGAGAACGGCGCGGCCGGCGGGCTTGTGGCAACCACATGTGACGACCCCGGGCTGGACTCCGCTTCGTCCACGGTGAAAGCCGATC
>NW_015635523.1:2375149-2411424 GCF_001515625.1 Sinocyclocheilus rhinocerous
GTAGTTTCGCTTTCACAACGAATCACACAGCGCCTTCACGACATGGCGGCAGCAACAATACTACAGTGAGAATAAAAGTTGCGCCTTCTTTCTTTGCGTGAACATTTGGGCGGTGTTATGCAAATCTTCCCACATCGTGATGTAGACATGTGGGGGTATGTTAGAATGAGCCATTTTAGGTAGGCGTGGTTGAGACTTAACTTTTACAAAGAATATCTCTTTGGATTTGAGACTTTAGTCTTTGCAACTTTACAGATCTTCTTTATGCACCAAGAGCTTGTAACACTCCAAAGAGAAAGGAAAAATTGAAATAGCATCATATGACTCCTTTAAATAGCTGTTGATATTGACATGTGCAATAATAATAACCAAACCCTAGCCTAAACTGAAACAAAACTATATGATTTGAAGTTTTTATTTTTATGTAACAAAGTATTAAAGGGATAGTTCACCCAAAAATGAAAATTCTGCCATTAGTTACTCCCCCCGTTCTGAACCTGTAAGACCTTCGTTCATCCTCGGAACACAAATTAAGATATTTGATGAAATCCGAGAGCTTTCTGTCCCTGCATAGACAGCAACTCAACTACCACGTTCAAGGCCCAGAAAAGGTAGTAAGGACATTGTTAAAATAGTCCATGTAAAACCAGTGGTTCAGCCTTAATTTTATGAAGCTACTAAATACATTTTGTGTGCAAAGAAAACAAAAATAACAACTTACTAAAGTCGAATAGTAAAGCTTAGTGGGATTTCCCAAGGGCTGTTAGTGATGGTCATGTTAAGGAAGGCATTTTGCCATTTCTGATCATGTGTCCCTGGGTGGGAAATCCTTGCACTTTAGGAGATTTTAGGCCTTTTTAAAGTCACCATAAAACCAAAACGAACAATTCTTATTTTCTCAATCACATTTCAAAATCTTCAGTCAAAAACAACTTCCATTCCCCTCTCAACACCATCTCTTCTCTGATGATTTGTGTTGACTGGTGTGAGGGCTGGGCACTAAGGCTTCCCTCCAGCAGTCTGTCACTCACATGAGATCGCAGCAATTAGCAAACAACAACGATCCAGTCAATTCCTGATGGACAAAATCAAGTCCCACCCTCCTTTTTTTCCTTTCTTTTTTCGTTTGGAAAGCCATTTCACTTGGATTTATGTCACTATAGGGAGGAAAAGACGATAGCAATTTCCGTTTCATGCTGACTTTAAGACCTTACCTGGGATTTCAAAGCCCTCAGTTGCTCTTATGCACCCAAGAACTGTCAGTGGGAAATATTCCTTATAGTTTTTATTTTGTGACGCTCACTTTTGAATGAAATTCATCCAGTATCATTCATTTTAGCTTGGCTGGAAGGCTGTATTGACCAATCTACATCATCCACAGCCGTGCACTAGATCTAGATCTGCCATTGTTTTGCATAATTGAGATTGTTTGCAGTTCCTGCGAATTAACATTTTAAAAACGTAATTCATCCTTTTGATGGGGAAATAACCTTTGCAGTGCATCAGGAATGTGTGATGTGTCAATTGGAACCAGCTGACCTTTTTCTCTCTCGCCCGCTCTCTCTCGATCTCTTTTGGTCTGCTGCTCACCGTTTCTGACAGTCTCGGATTAGTGAGCGTGCGAGTGTTGCGACTATGACCTCATAAAGAGCAGTGAGAGGGGTGTAATGAACTCATAGCTCACTTAACCGAGCAGAAGAGAGCGCGAGAGAGAGACTGGTAATGCACAGATTGCTTGACAGAATAAATGTGAGGTGAACAGTGTGATATTGGAATACATTTGTTTGCCTGTTTGTCTGAAAATTGCTTTATATCTGTGTGATGCCCCCAATCAAATGCGGACCAGAGCAGCAGACCCCTCTCAAATGATGGCCGACGTTTGGATAACTCTTTAGTGGATTCAATGCTTCAAGCACCCCAGCCATGCAAATTCTGATCTTCTGCTTGACCACCTCTCTGAAGAGCTCAACGTGGGGCTTTCTTTCTGTAAATATTTTGCGTATTAGCGGAGTCTTTTTTTTTTAATGTGTTGTGACAAGATAGCCATCCAGAGGCCAAACGAATTCCGCCCCCTCACCTTGGCTCGATCAGGGATCTGTCAGATATTAAAAGAGCCATTTTTCCCTGCGAACGAGCCGTGCATGTTTTCTTACATCTGGTTACAGCTTGTTTTTTCGAAATAATGCATTTTGGAGGCTTCTGTTTTGAAGCCAGGATAACGATCTCTGTTAGAGTGTTTAGATTTAAGCCGCCGTAACCCATTAAAGATGAATCGTGCCTCCTTTCCAGTTGTATAGCATCCCCCTGCCCCCATTCCCTCTTCCCATACCTCTTCCGGATGGACGGAGGTGTCCTCTGTCATTGTGGCTTTTATGTATTTGTGCGATGAAGGCCATGGAATGAGCCGGCTAATGGAAGGACACGGGATGGATTCATCTGCTCCCCCTCCTTTTCCTCCCTGGAAGCTCCTTCCTCCTCCTAACCCCTAATACGTGGATCAATATATCAAGGCAGTTAAAGAAACACAACACAAGTACAGAATGAGATTCCTTTGGGAAAATTTGTGACTACCTACCTCAGTGTTTAGTTGATTTTTTTTTAGGCATGAAATCAGCATGTAACAGAGCCACTCTTACCAATAGAGTGAAAACTGATGCCGTTGCTTCCACATTTGTGCTTCACCTTGTCTTGTGCGCTTTCCTTGTCTTTTTTTCACCCAGTTTCTGTCTCTCTCCTTCTGAGTGACCTGTTTATTTAAGTTGGTTTATGGGCTCAGAATGAGCACTGCTTGGCAGTAGCTGGAGGCTGTGTTGATATGAAAGGCTTTCGGAAAGTGTCTGAGAGAAAGGAGGAAGGAAAGAGACCCGGCTGCAGTGGAGGAGTCATTTAAGACCACAGTTAATGAGGAACAGAAGTGGAGGGAGCGGTTGAGAGAAAGCCAGGCGGGAGTGTTTGTACAGCACACCTACGGGGTCCTCGCACTGCACTGCTGTCTATTCAAATGGCCATCAAGTGCCTGCTTCAAACCGTGACCCCGCCATCTCTTCAGTGACCCTGACTCCTCCCACCTCACCTGAGGAGACTCAGACAGGTAAACATGCCTCAAACTTGACTCAAACGCTTAACGCCTATCTCATTTCCGTTACACTCTCAAACTTCTTGTCTTTTTCTTTCTTTCTCTAGTTCACTCTCACTTGGCACAAAGCCAGGCGGGAGTGTTTGTACAGTGTTCCTCGCTTCATAGACTCATTTGCTTTGGCCCTGTTCTGATTACACGCTCCTTAGTCTTCATGTGTTTCTGCTACATATGCTGGGCTTTCTACGTTGTAAGAACCAGTTTGGGGCAACTTTCCAAGGACAACTCCAGATAAATGCCACTTGATTGTGTTTTGTAGGTTCTTTTGCTACTGTCATGTTAACACAAGTACTTGTATGCATAAACAAAAACGAATTAGGATACTAGGATACTGATTTATTCAAGGGCAATATGCTTATTCAACGATGCATGTTACATAGTCTTTGTAACTCATTTTGTGTACCAGCTAGTGCTGTCACAATTATGAGTTTAAAAAAAAAAAATATCCTACAACTAATTTGCAGCTAACAATTTAATAGCCTTTTTGCTCGTGTCGTTCACAGTGTGAGAAGGCACAAGCCTTTACCTTTGATTTCTTGTTGTCTTTTGTACAGAAATAATATTGCATATATTAGAATGACCTAATATTTTAAATATTTAAATGTTTATAAATATTTATTATTAAATTGTTAATTGTATAATATATAGATATTTTTATATTACTTAAAATTAAAAACTTTTTATTTTATATTTATAAATGTATCATTTCAGCTGATAATTTATTATTATTATAATTTTTTACAGTTTGTGTGTGATAGCTCTTCCCATTAACACTGTAAAATAATAACAACAACAATAATTGTAATATTATGAGTAAAAATAAAAGTAAAACATATTATAACACAATAATAAAATTCCCTTATTTGAATGGCAATCTGTGATTGAGATTAAAAGCGCACAATGATTATGATTATCTCAAATAATCTCGATTAGATCAGATAATCGTGACAGGCCTGTGTCCCAGATTCTTGACCTTTATGCCAATGCTGCCCAATATCTCTTGTGTTCTGTGCTGTAGGTAGTGTGTATGACTAAATCGCTTCTCTTATTCTCGCTGTAGTGATTCTGAGTCCATTTGGACTGAACGGGACATTGACCGGTCAGTCCTTCAAGCTGTCCGACCCTCCGACACAGAAGCTCATTGAAGAATGGAACCAGTTCTATCCCATCAGCCCGACATCCAAGGAGAGCACAGAGGACAAAATGGAGGACATTGACTGGGAGGACGACTCCCTGTCAGCAGTGGAAGTGCTTGTTGGTGGGTTGGAATAAAATATATTTTACTTAAAAGGCTGGTAAATAAACCAATTGCATTGTGGGAGCAATACATGTTTGCTGAAAATACTGGAGAAATGTAATATAATATTGCAGTGGTTATCATGTTTAGTACTTTTTTTTCTTTTTTTCTTTACCCCCAAAGTGTGCATTCATAAGGTGTTAATGTGTGGCCGTTTCTCCAGGTGGTGTGCGCATGGTGTATCCTGCATGCCTGGTGTTAGTCCCGCAGTCAGACATCCCCACTGTCACACCTACGGGGTCCTCGCACTGCACTGCTGTCTATTCAAATGGCCATCAAGTGCCTGCTTCAAACCGTGACCCCGCCATCTCTTCAGTGACCCTGACTCCTCCCACCTCACCTGAGGAGACTCAGACAGGTAAACATGCCTCAAACTTGACTCAAACGCTTGCCTATCTCATTTCCGTTACACTCTCAAACTTCTTGTCTTTTTCTTTCTTTCTCTAGTTCACTCTCACTTGGCACAGAAGTGGATGCGGTTGCCGGTGGCGATGGATGGATTCAGTGTTGACAGCACCAGTCATCACGGTGGCAAGATTCCACGCAGTATGGCAAGTCAGGTGGTTGAGAGCGTTTGGCAGGAGTGCAACGTCAACCGAGCTCAGAACAAGTAAGTGTGCTCAGAGTAAATCTGAGATCAGATCATCTCATTTCACAAGTCATGCTAAATCAAGCACAGAGCAACAAAGCCCTTTTAAAACTTGTACAAAGCATATCTGAGCCACAGAATGTTTTATTAGTGATTGAGGTAAAAAAAACAAAAACAATTAGTGATCGAGATTAGGGAACTTTTCAAAAGAGGTTTTGAGTCAGAATTTGCACAAAAGTGTGATTGTTTGATCAGTTCAGTCCATCTTGGGAACAGTTTTTGGACACTGTCTAAATTAAAATTTCATTCATTTCAGGACATGTTGTCACATTTTAGATTTTAACAATATATACTGTTAATTTATTTTGTCATTTCATAATTGTTTTACAGTTTAAATTAGGCTGATAACCCTATAGACATATCCGCCTTTACTCAGAGGTCAATGTGTGTTCAATAAAATTGTTGCAATAACAGTAAAAAATATTTATAAACTTTTGTTTAACCACAACTTAGCACTATGTACACAGAATTTGACTTTTAAAAATAAACTGACACTGGGAGATATTTACTGGACTAAAACGTACAACTAGCTTCAACAAAGTACCATAGATTTTGAGATTTAGAAGCCATTCAGAGAGTTTGATTCCAATCTTGTTTCATTGTGTCTTTGCAGACGGAAATTCTCTGCCACAGCCTCCAATGGGACCAGCGAGGAGGAGACGCTGATGAAAGTGGGCACCTGGGACTTTGTCGACTCCACACAGAGATCAAGCTGCAAATGTTCAAGGTACAGACATGAACATTCACTCAGTCCTGTATTCTCATAGGCTGTCGTTATTTAACCATGCTGCTGCTGCTGCTGCTGCCACTAATCGCTTTTCAGTTCTTGTAGTGTCATCTGTCACTCTGTAAAATGACAGGCAATACATTTATCATGGAGTATTAAAATAAGCTCTTTGTGAAAACCGGAAAAACTGTTTTTTGAGTGATGGTGACAAGTCCTGCTCTGATTCTTTTAGGGCCTGTTTACACCTGGTCATTTAATGCATTTTCGCTGATCGGATATCTATCTGATTTGTTAAAACGTTTCCATTTACACTTGGCCACATAAATGTGTTGTCGCAAAACGGATATAAATCCGATCTTCAATTCCCGCGCTATATTTAAATTTAACGGAGTTCACGTCAACGAAATCAAAAGATAAGCGCTGCATTTTATTAATTATCAGCTCATTTCAAGATCAAAGACCGCAATAGGAGAGTGCGCGGCATCAGCACTGGAAGATACGTTTGTCTTACTACTTTTAATGAAGATGATTGTGTTGACCGTCTGCGTCTTACTTTCAGTTTCATTCATGGCAGTTTGCGCGTCGGCTTGCTGAAGAGATACTCAGCTACTCGACCGCAGCGATGCGTGTTGCATTAGTGCAGTCTGACTAATGTCATATAGCCTATAACACGCTCTCACACGTTTATTATTTTAACATTTTGGGAGGAGTAAAATTTACATACAGTGGGTACGGAAAGTATTCAGACCCCCTTAAATTTTTCACTCTTTGTTATATTGCAGCCATTTGCTAAAATCATTTAAGTTAATTTTTTTTCCTCATTAATGTACACACAGCACCCCATATTGACAGAGCGGCCCAGACCACCTCCTGAAGTGGTTTGAGCGATCGGATTTATATCTGTCTCAAATGCGCTTCGGAGGACATTTACACCTGGTCTTTTCACGATCGGATAGCTATCCGATCAGAAAAAACGCATGAAGTGACCAGGTGTAAACAGGCCCTTATTTGCTTCTCTGATAGAGAGTAGAAATTAATTTGCTTTAATATTCAGAGTCTGCATGTATATCTATATATAATGTATCAGGCTGTACCTAGTCTTGTAGCTCAGTTGGTCCTTCCTCTTGCATGTTATTGCATGGTTTTGTGGCTCCTGAGTTTTTCTTGTAATCATCTTGTAGTCAGATTTAGAAGTATCTGGAAACTTTTAAAGAAAACAATTATAAGCAATAGAACAAATGAAAACAAAAAGAAACAAATTAAGATGCTTAGTTTTAAAAAAATATTTAAGATTTTATATTTTGCATCACAAAAGAAAAAAAAAACCCATAAGTCTGTCCTCTCTTAAAAGAGTCTGCAGATATTGCAATTGAGTTTAATGATGTAATTATTCTGTGACGGGCTGTTCAGAATGTCGCTGGTTACAGGCTACTAATAAACCATGTGTGTGGCAGAAAATGATAACTTGTGTTTGCAGATCTAATGAGACTCACTGACCAACTCAATGGTAGAACTGTAACATAGTCCAGATGTACCCTACTTCAGGTAGATAATGGTTTTATAAACCAGAAGCAAGTACTAAAAAGAATGAGCCCAAACACTGTGAAGCATTGTAAGTAACGTTAACACAGACCTAATGTCACGTAGTGCTGTGTGGTCATGCTGTTAGTCGTCTTCTCTTTCTCTTCATTGAGTAGCTGTTCAGTTTAGGCCAAGAGAGAAGGCCAGACGCCATGGGACTGTTGTCATTTGCCAAATATGTTTTTTGGAAGAGACCCAGCATGAGAGGTGTGATGAAACTTGGAGTCCCCCAGTGAAGTGAAAATGACCATGCGTCGACTAAGATCCTTTCTGCTTGTTTAGCATTCTGCTTGTGTGTGAGTGTGAGTTGTGTGTTATTGTGTGCGTACATGTGAAATTGTTTTACCTGTGAATATGAAAGGGTATAAATTTACCCTTGACTCACCTGTGTTCTGGATGTAACTCTTTTTAGTTCTTATGTTTTTGCAGTTTAAGTTTAAATTTGTCAGTTTGTGTTGGTATACTTATGTTTATATATAAATCTACTGCTCTATGTATGTACTATATATCTTATTGACTCCAAACTGTCACATAGGTCTACATATGCACACCATCTCAGCTCCAACCTCAAAGTAGCCTGTGGTTTCTTTGTTTACGTATACAGGCTAAATTAGCCTGCTAAATTAGCAAACTCCTCACACTACACGCTAGGGCTGTGCGATATTGAAGAAAAATGCGATATGCGATACCTTGTTAAAAAATGCGATATTCGATATGCGATACGATATTGCTTAAAGTGTGTAAAGTCAATTTAAATGATATTTTTAAATATTTAAAAATGAAAATTATATAACCAATTTGTTTCACATTCTTTCTTGGATTTACATTTGCAATATTTCGATAATTTCGATATATCGTGCAGCCCTACTACACGCTTTAGCCGCTCTTTTAAATACTAACATGCATACATGTAAAACACTGTAAAATATCTGAAGCAAACTGATTTTTTCTGGCTTTGTGACATGAGTGGTTGTTGTGAAAGCCTTGCATTTTAAAGGGAGGGATGAAAGCAGTGTATTTAAAGCTTTCGTTTGTAGCTATAGGCTTGTGTGTTGAGATACTGTGGAGCTTGAGATGGTGACTGCCTCTCAAGAACAACATTATAAACGAGAGACAATGTACAAGGAAACCCACAGGGAAACTCTGGCAGCTGCTGGGCTTTACATATCTCTGAGAAAGTGTTGGACACACGTTATCAGGCCAGACAGACTCTGATAGGAGTGGAGCGCTTGTTGTTAAAAGGGTGGTTTCTTAAACCTGTCCTTGGACTCGACAAGCAGAGAATCTTTATTCAAAGAGTGTTTTTTCACGGATCCAATAATAGTTAGGAAATTCTAAATAAGGAGCTAATTAAGAAACCGTTACATTTCTCTGTTACGAGTCTCAAAGGCCTATTAAACCTGAAAAGAAATGTTATGAACTCTCACAGTGAAAAGAAATGAATAAAAAAATATGATTTCTGGTAATAGGCTTTCTTATTAATGATGTCATCAGTTCATAATTCATGTAGGGCTTGGCAATTTTTCCGATTTTATCGATTAATTCAAATTTTATGTTTTGCCACGATTAAATTTTTTTATAAATCGAGGAATCGCGATTTTGAATACAAATATTACTAAATGTTAGAATTAGACACTTTGACAATAACAGTAAAGAGAAAAGAACGATCCAACCGCATGTCGGCACACGTGATTAACTGCTCACGTGTGATGCGCTCTGTGAAAGACCATAAGTAGAATATATCGCTAGATGCCATTCACACAGAATGAGCTTTTGTGTTGACAGAGATGCGACTCGGGCAGTGGAATAGGAAAAAATGCAAGAAGATGGGAGTTGAACCTCTTTTAATAACTAGAGCGCCGCGTTTTTAGAATGCCGTTATACCTTCAGTCATTTTGAATTTGAATTACATTGACTTAAGATTTTTTTAAAGCATTTTTCTCTTATTATTTCTGAACATATAATATGTATTAGACAAGTTTGTACAAGATGCAGTTGTAGTTCATGCATCTTTTCTGCAAAGATATTTAACAAGTGATTTGTTTAACATTTCCATCATGATTACAATTTAATGTGTGGTGCACTTAGAATAGAATTTTCTTTAACTTGAGGGTTAATAAAGAAAAAGTTACTTGAATCATGTTGTAGTTAAATTTTCAAGTTGACTTGTTAAAAATCATACAAAATCGAGAATCGGTCAAATGTTCTGAGAAAATCGAGATTTTATTTTTTTGCCATATCACCCAGCCCTAAATTCATGTATCTGTTGTATTAAAATATTTCTTTATCTTATCAGGCACAAAACCCTAAAGCAGAGAGCAAGCAGCACGCCTGGTCAGCCTCCCACCGCCGGTCAGCCGCAGCAGCTGCCCATCAAGCACAAAGCCGGGGAGAAGCCCGAAAAAGGTGACAAGCAGCAGAAACGCCCACAGATGCCCTTCCACCATCGCAACTCAGTCTGTGAAGATGTCTCAATGGAAACCGACGCTTCTGCGGGTCAGCGCTTGGCTCTTAGAGGTCAAGAGGGTGGACGGTTTCCTGGGCTTCGCCCATCTGATGTGAGCACTGGCTCGAAACCTCCACAACTGCACAGCGGGGGTGGAGCTACCGTGGGCAACAGTGGCCCGACGGAGATGGTCGGCTCTCCTCAGCCACCACCACTGAGCCCTCACCCTTGCGAACGTGGCGAGGAAGCCTCAGACGCCATTAAAAACCCCTCCACACCACACAGCCAACATTTTTACCCTCCTTCCGCAGAGCCATGCCTCCTGCCCCAAAAAGGCCCAGATGATGCCCGTTTGGAGCCCCTCACTCAACCTTTTCCCCCTGCGTACCCCGAGCCCCTGGAGCCCACTCCGTACGTCAGTGCAGCAGTAAACCTGGATGACGACGGGAGTCACGTGCCGTGGAGATTCTTCATCCTGCCCCGTAGGAAAGATGCAGAGTTTCCCACGCCGTTACTACCAGGAGACAAACTCCGAGAAGAAGCGTCACTCGGAGCTGAAGGGATTATGTCTGTTACTGAGTGAGTATCACATACGTTTTCATGCAACACACACAATTTCATGCACACACTTGAAAGTAAATGTCATTTCTAAGCCACCAAGCAAAAATAATAGAGAAAACGCTTCCCTCTGTCTTTCATTGATTGGACAAACAGACAACTATATGTAAATTATCTCGGTTATGATTAGACATTGCTCAACAGGGCGGGCCAGTTTACTGAATACCAAATAGATGGTGATATGCAAATTTGGGTCGTCATACCCGTTGATCTGATAACTTGGTTTCTGAAAAAACTATTTTTGCAGGTTAGTTTAAATGAGCTTTTTGATTGGGAGAGACCTTTTGCAATCTTTGTGATTTTTGGCTGCAGTGTTTTCAAAAGGAAAGTTAAGGAAAATTAAAGAATATATTCCTCCATATATGTTCCCTTTAAAAGGGGTCATATGATGCGATTTCAAGTTTTCCTTTCTCTTTGGAGTGTTACAAGCTCTTGATATTTTGTTTACAATCTCTTTTAAAACCTCCCTTACGTCTCAAACAATGCAGTGAACTGAAAGTACATATCTTTAGGATTTAGAGCTCCCCATAACCTGTAAACAGCCAGGAGGATTGCATTGTGCATTTGTGTTGTGTTATAATGGCTTAAGTAACTGTGATTCTAAAGTGAGAGCGGTACCACCCTGTGGACCCGCTTAATCCCCTCAGCTCACGGCTTTTTATTTCCAGCAGCCAGAGTTTGTTAGCGAGAGCCCCCAATACTGAACCCCAAACGTCCTTGTCTGTTTGTGAGCGGTGTTTTGAAATAGCTGTAGCCTCGTGCATCGCTCACTCAAACACACACATAAACACACTCTTGTTCTGTGTAGAATGTTCTTTCTCTGAGTGCACACACCATGTTAATCTCTCGCGATGCGCCCTTTTGACATCATACTTCACTAATGTGCAGGCCCAGCACTGTTGTGAACTAGGAGATTATGGGTCCATCTCACACATTTATACAAACACTCAGGGGTTTAAGTGGGGATTTAGACAAAAAACTTTTAAACAACAGCTTGTGGACCTTAAGGATTTATACAAGAAAGAGGCATTGAAAGAGACAAGACTGAAAGAGACATTGGGAGACTACTTTTCTTCACTCTCTGTAAAATTAAGGGGCTTTTGCTTATATTATGCACACTAATGTTCAAAAGTTTGGGGTTGGTAAGATTTTTGTTTTTGAAATAAGTATATTATGCTCAAAAGACCAAACAAAGTAGTTTGCACACAGCCTCTTCAGGACATGGCTGCAGCGTCAACAATACTACAGTGAGAATAAAAGTTACGCCGCCTTTCTTTGCGTGAACATTTGGGCGGCGTTATGCAAATCTTCCCAGATCGTGACGTAGGTATGTGGGGGTGTGTTAGAACGAGCCATTTTAGGTAGGCGTGGCTGACTCTTAACTTTTATAAAGAATATCTCTTTGGTTTTGAGACTTTAGTGTTTGCAACTTTACAGATCTTCTTTATGCACCAAGAGCTTGTAACACTCCAAAGAGAAAGGAAAAATTGAAATCGCATCATATGACCCCTTTAATAAATTAACATTTTAAAAGAGCAGCGTTTATTTGCAAAATAAATATTTTTGTAACATTATAAATGTATTAAATGTCGCTTTTGATCAATGTAATATATACTTGCTGGAAAAAAAGTATGAATTTCTTCTAAAAAACAAAACAAAACAAAAAACTATCCCTAACTTTTGAATGGTAGTGTATGTAACCTGATAAAGAGTGCAATGACCATAAAGGTTGTTATTAAAAGCATTTTTTTTAGAATGTTTTGAAAGTGACATTCATTTTTGATTTTTGAATGGGATTGACGTCAAAAGTCACGAGTATACAAATGAACCTTCACAACCTACTGTAATTAATTACATGGTTAATTTTTCTGCGAAACAATTTTCTACAATTAATAATAAACAAAGTGTGAAATGAGGTTCATATCCACACATGCTCAGCACTTGACTCTCTTGCAACATGCACCAACCCTTCAGACTTCCAAGAAAAGCACCAAGAGAGCTTGCCTCCCATGTGGTTACCTTGATTTAAAAGCACAGTCATTTGACACCGGTGCCAGTGCTGTTTGATGACAGTCTCCAACTAAGTCGTGACATGTTTACTTGTGTGAAGAATATCTGCTAAAGTGTACATCTTATCTGCTTTCTCCATAAACTTAAATCAACAAACGGTTACCCACACTGCTTCCAATAGACGTGAAGTTGTTGTTTCAATGCAGTTAGCTCCGTATTTTTGCTAATACATGATGACTAAAATTCTCATGCCTGTACTGTTAGAGGAATGCACATTCATCGCATTTTGCCACTTTGTATCCTAAAAAAAAGTAAACATTTGGTTTTTCGTATAGTCACATCTATTAACATGAAATGGCGTTTGTTGAATCTGTTGAAGGGAGAACATTTGTTGGTTGTTCTGATATTTGCCCCTGTGTGAGAATGTGTGGACACGTTTGTGTAAATAATTTTCATGTAGTATGAACTTTTCCTCTAAACCGTTGCGGATGAGAGCTATTGAAAGCAACGTCTTTATGCCCCTCATAAATTCACGAAGCAGCAGTGTTATGACAAAATGAAGTGTACACATCGCTCAGTCGTGCCGTTGTCTTCCTGGAAGAATGCTTGTTGATAGTATTAAGTTAAAAAATGTGCCCCTAATCCCTCACTAGAAACAAAAAATGGCTGGTTTGAAAATGTTGTTTTAGAATGGGTCCTTCACATATATTTGATGTTTTAAATAATGCAGTTTCCTTCAGCAATTTTAGACATACGTGAACATTCCAACATTCCAGTACTTTGCATCTATAATGTTTTCACTGTAAGATCGTTGTTTGCCTAAAGTTGCCCAAGATCAGGAAAGAGAGGTTTAGAGAGCTGTCTCTGTTGACCACTGCGCGATGTAATGGTATGCAGTGCAATCCCAGTATGCACTTGGCTGGTGTCCTCTTGTGTCTATTCTGCTGTTAAGGCCCAGTGTAATCCCTGTGCTCTCTGGGGTCTCAAAATGGGTTTAATCTCTGGCCAGCGCCACTGTGTGCTGTGCCGTCACCCCCCATCAGAGCTACAGTGGTCTGATCTGTGTGGAAAGGACAGTGGCTGGTACATACCATTTAACCAACACAGAGGGATTTTACATAACATAGATAAGTAAAGATTTGAGAGACATTGAGTGATTAGAACTTCAAAGCTTGTAGATAGCATTATGATTTATTGTCAACTAATATAGGTTTTCTGTTATGCTATGAATGTGTTAATTTCACTCAAAAATAATCTTTTAATCCCAAATTATTGCCCACTTGATTGGTCTGGGAGATATAATTGTCTCTGGGCAGTATAAGGGTACCAAGCAGTGTATTATAATTCAGTCGTGGTTTGACCTATTTTTCTTTTGTCCTGTCCAGGTTAATGGTTGCCTCCAAAAGGCCGCTCAAGGTCTCAGACGAACGGATCCAGACGTACCTGCAGCGACAGAACCTGCACCTGGCTGCAGCCATCACAGAAGGCGACCACGAGCCTGAGGTCGACCCCTACGCTTTTGTTGACGGAGATGTTAAGTTCACTTTCTCGGATAAGAAAGACAAAGCTGGGGGAGATAGAGAACCAGGGAAGAAACACAAGGTGAGCAATGTTTCTTGCTAGAGATGTCCCATAATGCACTACTCTTTGGGATAAACTAATGTTTAAAAGTTTGTGGTTGTTAAGATTTTGAATTTGATGAAAAATACAGTAAAACAGTATTTTTTGAATTACAATTCATGTATTTTTTTCATGAATTTTCAGCAGCCATTACTCCAGTCTTCAGTATCACATGATCCTTCAGATATCATTCTAATACACTGATTTGGTGCTGAAGAAATATTATAATTGTTGAAAACACAAGTTGTGCTGCTTAATATTTCTGTGAAAACCATGAAACCGTTTAAAAGAATAGCATGTTTTAAATATAATTCTTATGCAGCATTATAATGGTCTTTACTAGCACTTTTGATCTATTTAATGCATCCTTACTGAATAAAGGAATTAATTTATTAAAAAAAAGTAAAAAGCTTATTGACCCCAAACTTTTGAATGATAATGTAAGGGTGCTCTTCACTTTTCATAAGCTAGTTTCATTTTCACTTAGAAATATGCAACATTACAGAAGTAAAAAAGGGTTGTGAATACAGTTTCACATGGACTTTTGTTCCATGCGAAAAGGAATTTTAGACACCGCAGATTCTCCATTGGCAGTGTAGCGTGTAATATGCTGGCATCATGTCTGCTGTCTTCAGCTCATGGGAGATTCCCATCTGAGATCTGAATCTGACACCCTCAAACGTGGAGGAGAGAGCATGAATAGAGGGGGCGAACACAGTCTCTCCCATTCCTGTTGGATTTTCACACATACTTTAAGTGTCTTTTTGGCAGCTGTGAAGGATTAACAAAAATCAGCTTTGTCCCTCTGTACTCTGTTACTTCATTGTTTTGTAAAAGCTTTTTTGGTACCTACTCTCAGAATTACATGTCATTTGTGTGTCTTGGTAACCTTACAGCTACTTTTTGCTGTCACAGGAGAGTTTTAAGTAATGTAGGCCATATGGTGCAGCACACACTCAAACAAAAATGTATAACACACGTGTGTCTGTTACGTGTAAACACACACAGCAGCGTTCATTTGTTGTAAAATACATAGTCTACATAGAAAATTGCTTTCTTAACTCCTGTACCCCACCCCAGGGTTCTGCTATCGATTACGGGGCGGAGTGATTTGCATGTACAGGCGTTTATTACAGAGTTGGTCATTAGGATGTGAAGTGTGTGCACAGAGGAACAGATTACACTCTTTATGCAGAGAGACGGCCTGCAGCGTAATGAAATTATGCACGGCGTAATGAATCTCTGCATAGCGTGCGGCTTGCATTGTAATGGTGGGCTCTGAGATGTGGAGGTTGCATGAGGGGCAGGTTAAGGGTCTGGGGTGGGTTTGTAAGGCGCTGAGGGAAAGCTGCAGTCCCATTAGCCTGTGCTGTTTTCTTATATTACAATGTTACTTATTATTCTGTGCGTGGAAGATATAATTTGGTGGTAAAATAAAAATATGCTTCAACACTCACTCACTCACTCTGTTTCTCTCTTTCACACTCTCCCTCACTCTTCTTTTGCTGTCACCTTGTCTCATTGGTTGGCTGCTTCTAGGTGATTGTTAACCAACATGTGTTCATGAACCGATGCACTCTGGACTGTTTTCATCTTGTGTTTTGTGGAACAGTTAATCAGTGTGTGCCTAATATTGAGGACTAGACTGAAACTAAATAACATTTACATTAACTGGTTTTATTCATGTCAAAAAATCACCTAAATACGTGAATTTGTACCAAATAGAACTATTTTGAAGAAATAGCTCTTTGAGGTAACATTTGGAGGTTAACACTTTTTACAGTATATGTTTTAGTTTTGTCTCAACTCATTTGCGATTGACATGTCAAAGTACATTTTGGACCCTGCGTATCTAATCTAACACAATCTTTGTGTATCTGTGCATTATATAATGTCTCTTTTTAACACTTGCTATCTTATTTTCTCTCTTACAGGGAGAAGATGGCAGTGCTGCACTATCAGATGGTAAGGACTGTCCTGTTACACTCCAGTGACTCTCTCATGAACCCCTCTCAAACCCTGAGTCCATTTATTTTTTTTGAAATAGTTTCCCTGTTGACAGCCTGGGTCAGTTTAATGTATTGTTGCCCATAAAGGTTAAATGTGTTCGCTGAGTGAGGGAAAGGGCTCGTCCTGATATGGTCTCAAGCCCAGGCTGTGGTTACGCTAGATAAAGCTGGAGAACAGGCCTGTGTGTTAAGCTTTCTCTCTCTTTCTCTCTCTCAGATGCTCAGCGGGCTGCGGCCCATAACCGGGCTGCTTCCACCAGCCTCATACATGATTCAGACCTGGCAGTCTCCTTCAAAGACCTGGACAACCTATTCAACTCAGATGAGGACGAACAAACAGTTAGTATCAAGCTGTCTTTCCATCTCTTTCCATTTTGTCTCCCCTTTGCGTCACTGTGTGAAAATAAATTTTGCTGTTTTGGCAAATTTTCACAATCACGCGAGGGCTCGGAGCTGATTGCCGTACGTAATTAGATGTTAAAATATATCATCAATATGTAATCACTGATAAAATTACCATTGCTCGGCTATTTGAAAATAAGGGTATATTGCAATGGAAATGTGTTTTATTTCCTCTGTAGAGAAATTGCTGTAATTTTAATGAAATCATAGCTCTGATTTTTGGCTAATTTGTGTATGTCTCCATAGCCTGGAGCACGGAGAGCTGTAAATGGAGCAGATGAGAAGTTTGGCAGCAAGGAGTCGAAACCAGCCACAATGGATCCCTGTATAAGTGAGCACAGTCTCTGTCTCTATAAATATACAGGGTTTACTTCATCATTCAAACTCTGTATACTGCTCCCTGCTGGCCATCATGACAATTTTTTACATTGCAAGCAGACAAGCAGTAACATCATGCACATTTCTTTGAGTGGGAACAGGGTGTTTGTTTTCTTTTATGTGCAAACATTAATGGTTCAGAAATACTATATGCTTTTATATAAGGGTGGGCGATATGGCAAGAATATCATATCACAATTTTTTTTTTTAAAGAAATATCACGATTCACGAGTTTATCACGATTCTTTGTCATGTTGGTTTTTACTATTTTGCAAGTTGTCTGAGCATTACAGCTAATTTCCATATTATAAAGACAAAGCCTTTCAAGGTAATAAAATATAAAAAAGAATGGCAGATATTTAGGCCAAAGTGGGCAAAGATAAAAATCTTTGTCATTATTTTATCTTTGTTATTAAAAAAATAAGAACAAAGATACACATTATAAATACACATATTATACAAATAAAACAACAGTGCTTTATTTTAAGGTACAATAGGTTTATTTAGCAGGAGCATTCAAGAAGTTGAATGAACAAATATAAAAATAAAACACTATTGATTGATTCCTATCAATGCAACTGTATTAACGTTTTTCAGTTAAGAGTAGTGAGTGATTTTTCTCTTTTGTGTTTTGTTGTTTTATTAACATTAAAGGAATAGTTCCCACCAAAAAATTAAAATTCTGTCAAATCTGTCATAGTGTTTTATTTTTATACCATCATTTACTCACTCAAAAAATTTTTTAAACCTGAATGAGTTTCTTTCTTCTGCTGAACATAAATGCTATTTTGAAAAACGTGGAAAACCAAACAGTTGCTGGTCCGCAGGGACTTCCATAGTATTTTTTTCCTATTATCAAATTCAATGTGGACCAGCAACTTTTTGGTTACCCAAATTCTTCAAAATATCTTCTTTTGTGTTCAGCACAAGAAAGAAATTAATACAGGTTTGGGACAACATGTAAGTAAATAATAACAGAAAATAATTTTACGGTGAACCATCCCTTTAATGACAATGGACAGCATGTTTAATACTGTCCCTTTAAGAGCTGCACGCATCTAATATACCGACACGCATCCGTTTTCCTCTCAACTGTTTACTTTCATTTTAGACAATCAACTGAGTCTATATGTAAACCTTGTGTGTTTTGACAGTATTTGCCATAGTATTTTTTTCCTACTATCAAATTCAATGTGGACCAGCAACTTTTTGGTTACCCACATTCTTCAAAATATCTTCTTTTGTGTTCAGCACAAGAAAGAAATTAATACAGGTTTGGGACAACATGTAAGTAAATAATAACAGAAAATAATTTCACGGTGAACCATCCCTTTAATGACAATGGACAGCATGTTTAATACTGTCCCTTTAAGAGCTGCACGCATCTAATACTCTCAACTGTTTACTTTCTTTTTAGACTTAAACAACTATGTGCAGTGCTGTACGTTTCCATTCTCTACTGACAGCAAAATGCTGTACAGAGCAACATGATCAGCCAATGGGAATGCACTTCATGTTTGATACTAGCTGACATTTTTTTGCAGCTAAATTATCTATGACGTCGTGTTGTAGCCTACTGTATATTGAGATTGAAATTGAATGTGCGCTGTAGCACGATACTACGATATTTCTTCAAAAGCAGATCGTGGAGACATTTTTATCGTCCACAATCAAAAATCGTCATATCGCACATCCCTACTTTTAAATAAATGAATCAAAACATTTTTTTATATTTCTTGGCAACTTTGACATTTTGACAATAAGTGATTTTGCTTTTCATGAGAACAAGTAGGAAATGAGACAATTTAAAACATAATATATTTATGCATGTACTGTGTACTGCCACTTACATGTCATCTTTCCCTCTGCTCATCCATCCCTCAGGCGCGGCTGATCTACACCAGATGTTCCCTACGCCTCCATCTTTAGAGCAGCACAACATGGGTTACTCTCCCATGAACAAAGAGTATGGCTGTATGGAGCCTGGCTCTGGCCTTAACACTCTAGATGGCCTTTCTGCTCTGGGTGGTCAGTTTAAAATCGAGGTGGAGGAGAGTTTCTGCAGCCCCAAACCTTGTGAAATCAAGGTTAGACAAGTAATAAGACTGCTACACCATGTCCTAACTATGTGCAGTGCTGTACGTTTCCATTCTCTACTGACAGCAAAATGCTGTACAGAGCAACATGATCAGCCAATGGGAATGCACTTCATGTTTGATACTAGCTGACATTTTTTTGCAGCTAAATTATCTATGATCTTTAAACTTGCGTTGAAATTAGCTTGCGTGCATTTACTCAAGTGCTTTCTTTAATTAATTTTTTTATTAAACTGCTATTGAACTGGAATGACACAACAGCAAATTGAATATGGTTTTCTCTCTCTCCTCAGGACTTCTCATTTGTGTACAAGCCTGAGTTGTTTCAGCCGTTTGTGGGCTGTTCCATGTTTGCCCCCCTGAAGTCTTTGCCCAGTCAGTGCCTGCCCCCTATTAGCTGACATTTTTTTGCAGCTAAATTATCTATGATCTTTAAACTTGCGTTGAAATTAGCTTGCATGCATTTACTCAAGTGCTTTCTTTAATTAATTTTTTTATTAAACTGCTATTGAACTGGAATGACACAACAGCAAATTGAATATGGTTTTCTCTCTCTCCTCAGGACTTCTCATTTGTGTACAAGCCTGAGTTGTTTCAGCCGTTTGTGGGCTGTTCCATGTTTGCCCCCCTGAAGTCTTTGCCCAGTCAGTGCCTGCCCCCTATCAAACTGCCTGATGAGTGTGTTTACAGGCCCAGCTGGACAGTGGGAAAACTGGAGCTACTCAACTCTGTACCTGCTATGACCATTTTCAGCAAGGATGGGTGAGTTTCACATCTGGTGTGAAATGTACTGAACTTACTGTGTAAACAACACCCATATCTTTACACAGACTTTTGTATGGACTAAGAGGGTCTCACAAAGAAATGTCTGGGCCATATTTCACCCCCAAATAAAAATAAAATATATTTTGCAATTAAGATTTCTGAATTCTGAATTTCTGAAGAATTCTGACAGTAAAGCACATTTCCTTGCCAAATTTTAAAAATTGTAACATTTTAATATCTTTTTGGCATTCGTTCTCATAAATTATGGCACAATGCAAAAAAAAGGTATTTTCCTTTTGATTTTTGGGGTAAAATATAATTTTCGGCAAGATTCACCCAAGAACTGTAGGTACAAACTCATGCTCTGTGGAATCAGTTACACCCACACACCTCTTGTTCTTAGTAATGGCGAATAGAGAATAAAAGCGAAGAACAGGTGTTAACACACGGGTAATTAGCCTGTCAAATCCATCTGCTGCCACTGTCCTTTTATTTTCTTATATTTAGAAGCTGCTTATCTCCCAGCTTCTTCACGGTCCACACTCAAGCTACTCTGTTTCTCGTGGACTGGTTTATTTGAATAGCTGGTGTTTGCTCAGATGACCACATCTGATTGTTATTCATGTTGTATTCTTGTAGTCTGGTTTGCTTTTTCATGTGATGTTATGAACCTGTGTCAGGGTCAACTTCAGCTATGCTCTTTCATTCTGTTAGTCTCAAGTTAGACTTGAGCTTGTATTGTCTCTTTATACTGGCACTGTATCTAAACAGATGAAAAAATAATCGGATAAAGTTATTTTCATACATTAATCTCAGAGAGCAAATAGAACGTTGTGTTCTTGGACATTATATTTGCTGTCGGTAGAAATTTAGTGAAATCGAGAGAGGAAGGGGGTGTTGCGAATGGTCGATGACAGGGCGATAAGTCTGGTCATAAAGTCCACGTTTGTTTAAGTCAGTCCAAAAGCCCTTTATGAGCTGGTTAGGCTTCTTTTATAACCCACAGCAGCTGGGGGAGAGGGCCACCTCTTCAAATGGGGGACCTTCAAACACCTGCCTGTTTTTAAAGGCCACCGGGAGCCACACTCGGCATTCTCACACTCGCACACACGTACGGTCCATGTGGCACAAGCTGTGCTTTCATTTCTTGCACAGCGGCCTGTTGGACCGTCTGTCTAAAAATAGTTTCTCCCTCCCCCCCAGAGGTCTTCTTGGGATACAAGCACAGTACTGCAGCTCATGATGTTAATATCCAATAATCATCTGTGGTAGTGAGAATAGACGAGATGTTTTAAATGTTGCTCATTTGTTGTAGGGTTTGACTTCAGTGATGTCCCAATTAACCTCTTGTCTTTTTCTGCTTCTTGCACTCTAGTGAAAACAATGCTATGGAACAAGAGTATATCCAGACGTACACCCCTCAGACCCACACACCATTCTTGTCTAACAGCGCTCCGCCCAGCAACAGCGGCACGAGCATCCTCCCATCCCCTGCCACGCCTCGCTTCTCAGCTCCCACCCCTCGTACCCCAAGGACCCCCCGGACCCCCAGAGGCCCAGCCAGTGTGCAAGGTTCCCTCAAATATGAGAACTCGGACTTGTACTCGCCGGCCTCGACGCCCTCCACCTGCAGGCCGCTCAACTCTGTGGAGCCTGCGACGGTTCCCTCCATCCCCGAAGCCCACAGCCTATACGTCAACCTCATCCTGTCGGAGTCTGTCATGAACCTGTTCAAGGACTGCAACTTCGACAGCTGCTGCATCTGCGTCTGCAACATGAACATCAAAGGCGCCGACGTGGGCATCTACATCAGCGACCCCAACATGGAGGCCCAGTATCCCTGCGGGTGCGGCTTCAGCGCTGTTGTCAACCGGCGCTACGGTAATGGCTCCGGCCTCTTCCTGGAAGACGAGCTGGATATCATCGGACGGGGTTCGGACGTGAGCCAGGAGGCGGAGAAGCGCTTTGAGGCGATACGGAGCACGTCGCTGGAGAAGACAGGGGGTGGAGGAAAGGATCGAGTCCCGGACGAGCTTATCTCTGTCCTGCAGGATCAGTGCACTAATCCCTTCTCCCCTACGCTGGCGTTGGACCCAGAGGGACTGTCTTCCCAAGGGCCAGGGGGCGCCACTGTACCACCATGTGTGCGTGTGGAGGAAAGGGACTTCCACAACGACTGTTACCTGGCTCTAGAACACGGGCGGCAGTTCATGGATAACATGTCCGGTGGGAAGGTGGACGAGACGCTGGTGAAGAGCACGTGTTTGCACCATTGGGCCAAACGCAGCGGTGAGAGATTAGAGCATGTTCGCCATTTGTTCACTTCATTTCTGTTTACGATAAAAATCAATACTCATCATTGGGCTGGTACTTTAATTATTACAGATATGATCATAATAGAAGGAAGACATTCACACTTACAAAAGAGAAGATAGCCATGATAACTTGAGGTCAAAGTTGATCCTACTTACTTTAATACACATTCCTGGTCTTACTGTGAGCAATTATTTGTTATCAGTCCTTTCTTTTACAGTTGACCGCATATTACCATTTATGTGTTCTGCTAGTGATGCTACAAAATTTCAGAAACCAAAAATAATTTGAATTTTCTGTTTTTGAACAAAATAGCTGAAATCATGGTTTGAAATAGTTTGTGCTTTAGGATGATGTGTTTTGCCAGTGGCAGCGTTTATTTTATTGCACATGTTGTAGATTGTACAACAGGTAAACACCTTAGCAGTGTGGACACACTTCACTGTGACCAAGAATGATTGCAGAGTAGCAATATGTAAAATTGTTTTGGCTAAAATATTGAGAGATGCCTCATTTCTGAACTTTATTATTTACTAAGTTTATTTTTTTTGCCTAAATGAAAATTTTTTGGTTTTGGTGTTTTTGGTAAAAGATTCGTTTCTGTGTATTATCTGTGTTCTACTTACGTTTATATATGGTAGTAAATGTTGAATATTGACAGATTTGAGTATATGTATTAAACTCTCTCTAAATGTAAAGTCTCTCTCTCTCTCTCTATAGCAGTGGATGTGAGTGGGCTGTGCTCTCAGGATGTGTTGAGAGTTCTCCTCTCTCTTCAGCCTGTTCTTCAGGATGCCATCCAGAAGAAGAGGACTGTTCGCTCATGGGGAGTCCAGGGGCCTCTCACATGGCAGCAGTTTCACAAGATGGCTGGAAGAGGGTCTTATGGTAAGCAGCAAGGGCACTTGTTGAGCAAAAAGGCCATCATGATTTTTGGAGTGGAAATGTTCAAAATTACCCATTGACAAGACTTTGTTAGTGGACTTTGAAATTGCTGGCAGGGGCAACCTTGATACCACACACCTGTCACTCTGACTTTACTTCTCTCCAGGCACTGATGAGTCTCCGGAGCCGCTGCCCATTCCTACCTTCTTGGTTGGGTATGAGTATGACTTTGTGGTGCTGTCTCCCTTCGGCCTGCCCTACTGGGAGAAGCTACTGCTGGATCCCTTTGGCTCCCAGAGAGACGTGGGCTATCTGGTCCTCTGCCCGGACAGTGATGCTCTCCTCTCTGGAGCCAAGAGCTTCTTTAGAGAGTTGACAGCGGTCTACGAGGTGAGAGAGTTTGTCAGTCTTTAATTTTGTCTCTCACTGTCCACCTTACTTTAACACGGAAGTAAGCTATTTCCTGTGAATGGGCGCGGCTTCCGATTCATTAGCCAATATAAGTAAATAACTAGAAGAATTCAGTAAACAGTCAAATATTTTTGCAACAAACCAGTGTGATAATGAATACAATAATAAATTATAATAATTTGATGTGACTGACATTAGAAGCCTTGTGCTTTTTTTTAACATTTCCTGGATTCTCTGGACTGCTTTCTGATTAGTCTCTTTCTGTTTCTGCCCAGTCTTGTAAGCTTGGTCAGCATCGACCAATCTCCAAAGTGCATGCTGATGGCATTGTTAGGGTGGGTGGAGCAGCTGCCAAGAAGCTCTCAGAACAGCCAGTCAGTGATTGGTTCCTGAAAGCAGCTAGTGGCAGCAGTGATGCATTTGCCAAGCTCAAACTGTTTGCCCAAGTCTGCAGACATGACCTCGGTAAGAACCATCTCTCTCTCTTCGTTATCCCTGCTGTCACAGAAATATATCAAAGAGTACTTCTCACTAATCTTCATCTTGTTCCCTGTTTCTTCAGCTCCATACCTCGCTACACAGTCATTGGACAGCTCTCTTCTCATTCAGTCAACCCCTGTCCCTTCTTCCACCCAATCATCTTCCTCGCAATCCTCAGGCTCCGCCTCCAACTCCCAAACCTCAATGGCCTCTGGAGGCTCCGCCCTCAACAACAACAGTGCTGCCAGCAACAGTGGCTCAGGCCTGCCAGACAACACCAATAACACCCCCTCCTCCTCCTCCTCCTCAGGCCCTCAGGGCAGCAGCATCCAGTCTGCCAAGCCCAGCTCGTTCCCTCCCTTTGGAAGCATGGGAGTCCAAGGTAACAACTCCCAGTCTGGGGCTCTGGGCCAGCAGGCTGTCACCCAGAACTCAAGCCTCTCTGGAGACAATTCAACCGTCAACAGCCAGACTCAGGGGCCATCTGAACCACCAGAGAGGTACACAATGTATTTGTTGCCTTTTCCTGTCTTAATAGTAGCATCATGTATAAATTGAAGTCCTGTCAAAATGTAATGTAACTTGTAAAACTCTTAAATACTCGGGTTTAACTCAGGTTAATCAGGTTTTGTGTTAAAAGCACATTAAAGACCCTTTCTTTTCCCATTTTAATCAGCACTATGGAGAGAGAAAAGGTCGGAGTTCCTACAGATGGAGATTCCCATGCCATCACGTACCCACCTGCCATCATGATCTATATTGTGGACCCCTTCTCATATGAGGAGGCGGAGCCAGGGGCGTCACAATCAAGCATGTGGACGCTGGGACTCCTCCGCTGCTACCTGGAGATGCTGCAGGCCCTTCCAGCTCACATCCGCAACTCTGTGTTTGTACAGGTAGGTACAGCAGATGATACTAGACATCCTTTACAGTTGGACACATCTTTAAAGGGGTCATCCGATGCTACATGCACTTTTACAAGTTGTTTGAACTGAAATGTGTGTTGGCAGTGTGTACACAACCACCCTATAATGATAAAAATCCACTCAGTGTTTTTTTTTTAATCTACTAAAATCTTTACCCCTTTCTCAAATCGAGCCGGTCTCGGATGCCTGTCTGTGTGATGACACAAAAACAGGCCCCTCCCACGATAGTTTGATTGACAGTAGCATTTCAGCACAGACTGGACTTGGTGTCTTACCTTAGACCCGCCCTGGGTGAGCTGTCATCAGTCCGCCATTGTTTCACCGCCAGAGCAGATGTAGACAAGAATGTCTCCTAAGCGATTGAGGTGTTTGTTGTTGGATGTAATAATGAACATAGCAGTCGTCATTTACTCCCGACATCTGAGCCAGAACGAGCCGTTTTAGGTAGGCGTGGTTAACTCATAACTTTTATAAAGAATATCTCTTTGGTTTTGAGACTTTAGTGTTTGCAACTTTACAGATCTTCTTTATGCACCAAGAGCTTGTAACACTCCAAAGAGAAAGGAAAAATTGAAATCGCATCATATGACCCCTTTAAGACCCTAAAGAATCATATCAACTTGTGGAAAATGGGCATCGGATGACCCCAATGCAGCAAAAATTCTAGTGCAGTGGTTCACAACTAGGGGGCCCCAAGATGACTTTCAGTTATTTGAAATAAGATAAAACAAGCATTAAAATCTGCTAAAAACAACAACAAAAATATATATATATTTTAAATTCACTCCTCTTTTTTTCTTTGAATAACTAGGGTTCCCATTGTTTTCAACCTGGATATATGAACCCTAGTTTTAAAAGTGTTTCTAAGTAATTAATTAAATACAATTCCATGGGTACTTTTATAACGAATATATGTTTTTGTAGTTATGCCAAGTTGTCAAATTTTTGTGAATTGTGGGTAAAAAAAAATCATTCTTATCCAGTGAATTATGAACAACTGGAAAAGTTATTTAAATTCATTGGTTAATGAGAGTGGGAACCCTGAAGAACATTTAGCTCTTCAAACTTCTGGAATCCTGCAGTTTAATGTATAGAAACTAGGAATGTTGTGCAAATATTGTTGTGAAAAATGGGGGACCTTGAAGTCCAGAACCACTGATCTAGTGTGACTTCATTTCCTTCGGTCTCAAATAGACACCTATAGGAAAGAACAGCAGATAAGATGTAAAGAAAATAGTGAAACAAATCACTGTTTTACATCTGTGCACTTTGTGTTCTTAGATTGTCCCCTGTCAGTACTTGCTCCAGCCTGTGAGGAGTGAAGAGAGGTACCTCTACGCCCAGCACCTCAAGTCTCTGGCCTTCTCCGTCTTCACCCAGTGCAGAAGACCCCTCCCAACCTCCACCAATGTGAAATCACTGACGGGTTTCGGCCCCGGCCTCGCCCTCGACACTTCCCTCAGGAACCCAGATGTGAGTAAGGTTCAGCAGATCGATTGGTTGACAAATTCAAAAGCAGTTCCCTTTTTTGTTTTATAGAAATGGGTAGCTCAGACAGTCTCCAAAGCACCTTAAATATAAAAAAAAAATACACATTAGCATTGCTAAAGGTCCGTCAATGCTCCAGACTGACGTGTTAAAGTGTCAGTCCCCAGTGCCAGCAGTGTCAGAATGAACACCCTTATTTGAGGCTCCCAGAGCCCATGGTTCTGACCTCCTCCATAGCTCCCGCCCTGGCAGCCCATTCAGGCTCTTTAACGGCTCTCAGAGCTGTATGAGAACTCGGTGACGTGTGGAGACTGTTACACTGACCTCCCTGTCCTGGAACAAAACCAAAGGGGACTCGCACAACCCAACAGTTCTCTTTCCATTATCTGCTTGGGCAGCTCCGTGAGACCTCCCTAATGGGATCCGGCTTGCATGTTTTGGCAGAGGAATCCGAAAGCTCCACTTGCTCTCCTTTCTTCACCGAGCTATTTGTAGAATCCAATTTTCTTGCTACGCTCACTAGCACCGTTTCTCCCACCCCACTTCCTTCCCCACTCACAAAAGAGATGTGACTACTCGGTGGGGTTTATTGATTTCATAAGAGAGGAAAAGGTTATGTTGACATGCCCGGGTATGAGGCTGATGGTTTGACCTTAGGCCCTTCACTTTTGTCCTCTTATCCTGATCTTTGCTGTTTTTATAGGGGGAAAAAGTGTCAACTTAAGTTATGCCACTATTTTCCATTAACATATGACTTTCTTGCCACAGAGACCGGAGTGTCTGCGATTGTACACGCCACCCTTCATCCTGGCCCCAACGAAAGACAAGCAAACTGAGCTGGGTGAGACTTTCGGAGAGGCGTCTCAGAAGTATAACGTCCTGTTTGTGGGCTACTGCCTGTCACATGATCAAAGATGGCTGTTGGCCACCTGTACGGACCTGTACGGAGAGCTGCTGGAAACCTGTATCATCAGCATAGACGTACCCAACAGGTGAACTACAAAAAACGTCCTCACTCAGTAGCATTGTGCGATATGCAGGTGGTTTGTAAAGTATGCAGAATTAATTACTCACTCAACACTTTACCATTATCACCAGCATAGCCATGACAAGTGAGAGACCGGACACCTTTGTAACACTTTTACTGTCATCTCCATGATGATGTACATTTTAAGTATAACAAATTTACATATTTAACTAGTTTAAGGATTGTGACTAGAGGTTTTAAATGTTTCTGTTTTTGTCATCTCAGAGCAAGAAGGAAAAAGGGATCTGCCCGGAAGCTGGGCCTACAAAAGCTTTGGGATTGGTGTCTAGGTTTGGTTCAGATGACATCATTGCCATGGAGAGTGGTGATTGGCCGGCTTGGACGAATAGGGCATGGAGAGTTGCGAGGTAATGCCCATGTAAATGGTTTTTAGGCCTTTAACCTTGAGAGTATTCATAGTTTTGACTCTAGTGCTTACTGCTTTTATAAAATGATTGCTACATAAATGTATTATTATTATTATTAATTATAACATTGTAGTTTTATTAAAATAAGGGAAATTCATTAAGTGGCATTCTTCTAGCCAATTGACTGATCAGCATCCTGGAGTGCACATCCAGTGGACGCATTTTTTGCACATAGGAATGAATTTGATTATTTTTTCCTCTCTCAGACTGGAGTATTTTACTGAGCAAACGGAATCTGCAGTCAGTGTCTCGGAGGCTGAAGGAGAATTGCAAGCTGTGCGGGATCTCAGCAGCTGACACTCCCAGCATCCTTAGCGCCTGCCTGGTTGCCATGGAACCCCAGGGCTCATTTGTCATCATGCCAGGTAGAATCACACTTCCTGTTACTCTCCGTATGGTGTGCATGTTGTCGTCCTTATTTTTTATGGCTAGTTTGATGCATTAGCTGTAATTAGTGTGCATAGTTAGTTTCTGCTCTATTTGTGGCACAAAAGGGAATTGTAAAAATAATGACGCTTTTCTGAAAACTCTCCAGACTTAATATTAAAATGCATTTTAAACCGGATTGGAATAAGATAATTAAACATATAAAATATAAAAATATTCTTCATACCCTTCACTGCTGTAGTTGTTTGTAGGGATGGGCGATAAGGGCTCAATAATATATCACGATATTTCTGCTATTTATTACGATAACAATATCAATGACGATAATTCTGTGCAAGTCAACAGCTCCAACTACCCACATGAGAACATTGACATTGCCTTCAACCCTGGCAATGGTGAGGAACAACACTGTCTTATTTCCAGTCTATTTACTTGGTAGTTTGTGTTTTTGCCCAACTTGAAGATTTTGCCATATGAATTAAGTTGCATGCCAATGCAAATAAATTATACTGAATCCTTGCTTCATTTCCAGATGGATCAGATCCAATGGGAGGCATCTTTTACCTTCTGGAGCAGGAGAATGACCTGGTTGATCCTGACATCATAAATATCCTTCCTGCCTCACCCACCACGTCACCAGTCCACTCACCTGGATCCCAGTACCCCCACGGAGGAGATGGGAGCAAGGTAGCTGAGATTGACCACTAAAAGGAACAAATAACCAGCATGTTAAGAGAAATGGCATGAACTTTGACTAGCAGACTTTTCAGTTAAAATGAGTTGTTAGAATAAAAGACAAAACTCTTTGAGCTTTTTAAGGTTTTAAAGGGACATTTCACGTAAAAATAGTCATTTACTCACATCGTTCTAAACACAAAAGACTTCAGTTAATCTTCAAAACACAAATTAAGATATATTTAATGAAAGCTAAGAGAGGCACTGAGAGTAGTACTGATTTACTGAGAGTGATTGTTGCTCACTTTCTTGTAACTCTCATATAAAAGTGTCTTTTTTTTCCTTTCTGTTTTGTATTTTTTGGAGCTCATCTCTATCTTTTCTTCTTTTTTAGGGTCAAAGTACAGACCGCATGGAGTCTCATGAAGAAGCTCCCAATATCCTCCAGCAGCCATTAGCTCTGGGCTATTTTGTGTCCACGGCTAAAGCAGGTCCACTGCCTGACTGGTTCTGGTCCGCGTGTCCTCAGGCACAGAGCCAGTGTCCCCTTTTCTTAAAGGTAATTGCTCCTTGCTCATAATTCAGACATTTTTCTCTTGGGATTTGTACATTATTGCATCAAATTTCCTTAGCAAAACTTGATTCAACCCCTAATGAATACTGTAAATGTGCAAAATGGATATTAGACTATATGCAGAGCCAACAAAACGTTCAGAATGTCATTTTCTTCAGAAAGCAGTGTGATACTGCACCCATCTACCTGTCATGCTTTATCCAGGTCACATGACCTTTTGTTTCCTCCTCATGCAGGATTTATAGAGAATCCTGCAATGGGGGATTTTTAAATAATTCAGTACTCAGGGATTGGGCCAGACTGCTGTTGGTGTGTATAAGAGAGAGCAGGAGAGAAACATTTGAGCTCGCAAAATGTGTTGACATGAATTATTAAGGCAAAGCATTTGATTTGATAAGCAGCTGTTTGTTTATTGCTGACTTGTACACAATTAAAAAGTCTGGAGCAAACCGTTCCCTAATAAAGGAAACCATAAACGGGGGTATGAATGTTTTTGGCATCTCGTGTTTACTCGTTCATGGGCTTGTCGATTTAATTCATAACAGGCCCTGACAATGAGAGGAAATGTTCGGCTTTGTAGCTTGTTTTGGGTGGGCGTAGATTAATGGATTCTGTCGACTGAAAATTTCTTCTTGCCTCTCTCTTTCCCAACTCCCAGGCCTCTCTACACCTCCATGTGTCTTCAGTGCAATCGGATGAACTTTTGCACAGCAAACACACTCACCCTCTGGACTCCAGTCAGACCTCTGATGTTCTCAGGTAATGTTCCTCTAAGTGTCCGGGAAGTGATATAATTCAGTTTAATGATAGCGAATGCTGAATATTCCAAAATGTTTTTCCTTCACAGATTTGTGTTGGAGCAGTACAACGCCCTTTCCTGGCTGACCTGTGACCCTGCGACCCAGGACCGCCGCTCTTGCCTTCCCATCCATTTTGTGGTGCTCAATCAAATGTACAACTTCATTATGACCATGTTGTAACACTCGCAGAGCAGAACTGAGAGCAGGACCTTATCAGGGAACGAAAAGAGGAGAGTGAAGAAAAGGTGGATCTGAAAACAACCCAACAGATAACTACAGTGCTGGACTTTATATGTACGCGAGTTACAGCGGAGATGATCTGGGTAGGCCGTCACTACACCTGAGACCCAGCACTGTGGAGGAGAATCAGGCGTCTGGTGTTTATAACACTCACTCAAAGAGAAAAATAGGAGAAATAAAGGCCTTGGATGAGTAATCGGCAGCGTGGAGGCCAAAGAAGGAAGACGGAAGTGCTGACTGGTGGTGTTCTACATCCCTGGATCCACGGCTACTACGACGGTAGCTCCTCAGTTAGCATGGATTCGGCCAGTTCTATAATCGATGTGTATGGAGAAGTAACCTGTATAGATTCTGATGGAAAGGGACTTTGATGCTCTATGAAATGAGAGAATGAATTCTTGGTTTTAAGACCTCTAATTCCCTGTTTCTTTTGGATGGGATTATATCCAAACGAAATGCCTGCATCTGTCTTATTTATTGTAAGTTTTTAATGTATAATTTGTCTGATTTCTTAACCTCTTTTATATATAAAAGTTCTAGAAGGTTTGTATCGCCTTCCTGCTTTAAAGCAATTGGTCAAAAATATATGTACTCGTCTTAATTACAAAAACAAACCAACAAAAACCCACTAAAAAGATGAATAAAATAAAGTTGCGGTAGGTTGCTTTTAGAGTATTATTTTTTGTAAGGGAGACAGATTATTTGTATTGTCACGATGTACAGAGGAGACCGGATGGGGGTGTCTGTCCACGTCTTTGCGTGTGGACACAATTACAGCTAAGCTTTAGCTGCACGGGACTTGTACAGCAATGAAGTTCACTGTGTTTAAAAATAAAGAGGTACATTGTCGTATATTGTATTTTATACCACACATTTAGACACAAAAACGAAAAACTGCAATATATAAATAATTATATATGAATGCCGCTCCAGCCTTGGGTGGCACTGCTTCTGTTTTAGGAATAAAAAGTCAACTTCATGTTTTTCCTGTGCTTGTGTTTTTTGGGGGGAGGGACTGTGATGTGAAATCCAAAATCCGATTGTTGTGAAGGAGACTTGCGGCTTTGATGAAGATAACAAAGATCTAAAATAATGCTTCTAGCCCCCCTTTAAAAGTTCATCCATTTCATTTCACTTCACCTCGCCCTCCCTGATTGGCTCTCCTGCTTGCACCATTTCTGAGTGATAATGGACACTTTTAGACCAAAATCACTTTTCTCTGAGTGTGACAAAGAAATGTGGTGTAAATGGACTTTACAACCAGATCTGGGTGCCTGTTGGAAATGCAGTGTTTGTGCACAGAGAAAGATCTATTTCCTGTATCTTACTCTGTTCAGAATAAACTGTATGCTGATATTCAAAGACCCTGGGATTTCTCTTACCTCCCACACCAGTTCTACATCCTTTCCAAAATGCAAGTGTGTGAGTTACAGCATGTAAAGAGCTATAGGGTCAAAGCAAGAGTTTACACTGACTGCATGTGTGATGGTTTCACAGTTTACCCTTTGTGAAAATCAGCTATAGAAGTTCAAGGGAAGCATTCATATTTCAAGGAAATATTGGTAATCATTGGCCTAGTAATAATTTAACAATGATATTTGCAAACTGCCACTGTAAAATGTGTTTGCAGTTACTGTTTTCATAACAAATACCATATTTTGTTTAATGAAAAAATATAATTACATTGATCTAACCATTCTTGTGTAGGTTGCACCTGTGTATACTGTGGTCTTACTATGAATGCTACATTTAAAATATAATTACTATAACTAGTAAATATGAACACAAATACCACATGCAGGCCACATTTACTGTGCTAATTTTAATAAAAGCAAACGCCATAAAAGGTTAAAAAAAAATACATGTTCTATAATTAAATAATTATGATTATCTGTAATACAACAGAAAAATGTTTCCGAAAAAACTGACCTTGCTAACTTACTTGCAGCTACCATTTAATGGTTAAATGAGTCTCCGTTGTTCTCTCATGGTTTGTGTCTCAAACCCAAGAGAGCTGTTTTCATAGATGGCATATTTGGCATCACAGACCAGATGGAATTTTATTTATGTAAAAATTATTTTTATCTTTATTGTAAATGTTCCATATTTATTGCGCTGTTAAGAGAATTTAACTATGAACACGCCAGTGATGGCAAAACAATGGTGTCTAGGTAGGCGGCTCACTAGGGTTTGAGACGCAGTCAGAGTTCAGCATGCACACCGAAGGTAGACGAGCGCTTGTGCTAAAACAATTCACCATTCTACCTTTTAGCTTGCTGTCAGTAAACAGTCTGTGGGACGTAGATGGTTTTATGCAGAATAAGTCAATTATGTGAAGCATACAAATATTAATATTGGAATTATAGTGCTTCAAAGTTACATCTTGATGAATGGATCTCTTTTTATTAGCTCTAGCAGCTAGCCTGTTAGCTTTCCGCTGAATTCTACTATCTTAACCGACGACGCTCAACTTCCTGTAGGCGTGAGAATCACGAAAGACCGCGGTCTCGCGGGCCTCATCGGGGCTTGTGTTTCTGCAGTAGCCAGCGGCTCTGGTAAACTTCAGGTAAGTCGGTTCCACTACTGTTCCACGGTCCCTAATGATACAAAATACAATTTTATTAGATTCTGATAAATTAACGCGCAAGCTAAAGAGTTTGATACGTTAAATATAACTTTGTATTTCATTGTGCTGTGCATCTGAGGGCAGTTCTCTCCACAGTGAGCATTCGAAAGTGTTTTAAATAGTATTTTAAATGTTTTTTTGGAGCAACAAATGTTAAAACGTGAATATACATTTTTATAAATACACCTAAAATCGAAGTATACTCACTATTATACCATGGGATTGTTTTATTACCATATTCATATTCTATAGTATTTACAGACTTTTACTATATACTTAAAATATAGCATAGCATTACCATAGTGCATGTCCAGAACATAGGTTTAACATTGTAAGTCATGTTAATACCACAGTGCTGTTTTTGGTGTAGGGTTTAGTCACAAATGGCATCAAAAAATAAATGAAACAAAATGACAGCTATACTTCAGTGAAAAAAATTAATAAATCCCGTAGTCATTTATTATTATGATTTTACAGTAATATCAATAGTTGTGTACTAACTAATATTATGTAAAGTATGGTTATTATAAACTTTTTTTAATCTAAAATGTTTACTTTCTTTGTCTTTCCCTTTCATTCTTTGCAGCAGAATGGCAGACAGTGTCAGTCTTCAGTTTGTGAGCCCATATGCATTTGAGGCCATGCAGAAGGTAGATGTGGCCAGACTAGCAGCTTTAAGTGACCCAGAGCTGCGGCTCCTACTGCCCTGTCTGGTGAGGATGGCTCTGTGTGCCCCTGCAGATCAGAGTAACGCCTGGGCACAGGACAAGAAGCTAATCCTGCGACTGCTGTCAGGGGTGGAGGCGGTAAACTCCATTGTTGCACTGCTGTCTGTGGATTTCCATGCTCTGGAGCAGGACGCTAGAAAAGAGCAGCAGCTGAGGTGAGTTCAGAAGCTAGAAATTGCTTTCATGTGGCCGTTCTATAGATTCTGTTCATTGGCATAATAAATCAGATAAGTTAGTCTTTCTCAGAAGTGCTCTGAGAAATTGAGAGAGGTGTTTTGGAGGGAATTTTGCTTAAATATCCGATGATTCTAATTATATTTTCTCTTTACAGGCATAAGGCTGGTGGCTCTAATGGCGAGAGCATCCTGGTCTCTCAACTGCAGCATGGTTTGACTCTGGAGTTTGAGCACAGTGATCCTCTCAGGAGACTCAGACTGGCTCTTAGTGAGCTGCTGGCCATTATGAACAAGGTTTAGTATGCTTTTATTTACTTCTGGATAATGATCTGTCCTTCACTTTAAAAGCGAAATGTATACTTTTTTAAATGTTAAAATACGTTCCTCTAGTCTAGACAACTGTAAGTTAGTCCAGAAATGTGTAATTATTTTATTATGTATTATTTCAGAACATCAAAAAAAAAAAAAAAAATATATATATATATATATAAACTCCATTTTATTACATTTTTAAAAATCATGTTTTTTATTATGTTGTCATGTTTTTATTGTGTTTTATGTGTTAGTAAGCTTTATTTGTTAGTTATTTTTTTACCTAATCAAAATAACCCGACTGCAGTTTGATTGAGATTAATTGGAATGCACAATGAAAAACTATGATTTTTTAAACTTTTTATCTGTTTTTGCAAATTAACTCTTCATATAAATACATACATACACGCGCACACACACACACATATAAATATATACAGTGCCTTGCAAAAGTATTCATACCCCTTAATTTTTTTCACGTTTTATGTTGCTGCCTTATCTTTTACTGTTTTAAATGACTTTTTTTCCCCACATCAGTATACACTCCATACACTATAATGGTAAAGCAAAAAAACTGGTTTTTAACATCTTTGCAAATTTATATAAAAAAAAAAAAACTTTGCGCTCAGGAGCATTCATATTGCTTGTAGATGTTATTACACTTCGAGTGAAATTAACCTGTGGCAAATTCAATTGAATGGGTATGGTTTGGAAAGGCATACACGTCTTAATAAAAGGTCTAACAGCTGATAATGCATATCAGAGCAAAAACCAAGCCCTGAAGTCAAAAGAACTGCCCGTAGCGCTCAGAAACAGGTTTGCGTTAAGCCACACATCTGTGGAAGAGTTCAGAAAAAAATTCTGCTTCATTGAAGGGTCACAGAAGCATGTAGTCTCTGTTAGTTTTATGTTGCTGCCTTATCTTTTACTGTTTTAAATGACTTTTTTTCCCACATCAGTATACACTCCATACACTATAATGGTAAAGCAAAAAAACTGGTTTTTAACATCTTTGCAAATTTATATTAAAAAAAAAAAAACTTTGCGCTCAGGAGCATTCATATTGCTTGTAGATGTTATTACACTTCGAGTGAATTTAACCTGTGGCAAATTCAATTGAATGGGTATGGTTTGGAAAGGCATACACGTCTTAATAAAAGGTCTAACAGCTGATAATGCATATCAGAGCAAAAACCAAGCCCTGAAGTCAAAAGAACTGCCCGTAGCGCTCAGAAACAGGTTTGCGTTAAGCCACACATCTGTGGAAGAGTTCAGAAAAAAATTCTGCTTCATTGAAGGGTCACAGAAGCATGTAGTCTCTGTTACCCTTAATGGAAGAAGTTTGAAACAACCAGGACTCTTCCTAGAGATGGCCTCCTGGCCAAACTGAGCAATTGATGGAGAAGCGTTTTCGTTGGAGTGGTGACCAAGAACCTGATGGTCACTCTAGTTGAGCTTCATGATCATATGTGGAGATAGACATCACTGCAACACTCCACCAATCTGGGCTTTATGTCGGAGTGGCCAGACTCAATCTTCTCCTCAGTGAAGACACATGATGACCAAGAACCTGATGGTCACTCTAGTTGAGCTCCATGATCATATGTGGAGATAGGAGAAATCTACAGAAGGATAAACATCACTGCAACACTCCACCGATCTGGGCTTTATGGCAGTGTGGCCAAACTCAATCCTCTCCACAGTGAAGACACATAAAAACACACTTGGAATATGCAAAAAAGCACCTAAAGGACCCTCAGACACTGAGAAACAAGATTATCTGGTCTGATGAACCTCAATTCCAAATATCATGTTTGAAGTAAACCAGCTCTGCTCAGCACCTGCAGAGTACCATCCCAAAAGTAAAGTGGCCAAAAACTGATGAGCAAAACTTGTCGGCACCAAACAAAAAATACTTAAGACTGTAAAGGTGCTTCAGCTAAATGTTTAGTGAATACTTATACAATGCACTTATTTTTTTTTAAAATAAATGTACGAAGTTGTGACATTTCTGTTTTTGCTTTGTCAATATGGTGTATGGAGTGTAGATTGATGTGGAAAAAAA
>NW_015635523.1:2411487-2431531 GCF_001515625.1 Sinocyclocheilus rhinocerous
TATATAAATAATGTATATACATATATTTTAATATATTATTATATTAATATATTAATATGCTTTTCTTGAACAGAAAATCAGCATTTTTGATGAATCAATTGACACTGAAAACTGGAATAATATATATATATATATAATTAATATAATTTAAAATATATTCAAATGGAATATTGTTAGTTTAAACCTAAATGATATTTAACAATATTAGTGTGTTTTTGTTCAAATAAATGTAGCCTTGGTGGACATAAGAGACCTATTCTCAAAACATTAAAAATACCAACCCCAAATAATATAGGTATTATGATCCTTTTAGCAAACTGAAAGACAGAAAGAACTAAATTAAAAGGCTACATGCATGCTTTCCTCAATATTTCATAAAGATGTTTGAAGAAGATGTTTGTTATCTTTAATTTATTCTATCACACATAGTGTTAAAATATTTTCCTGTGTTCAACAGCTGGCTGACTCTAATGGAGAGTTTTTCCTCAAGTCCTCCGAGTTGTTTGAGAGCCCCGTGTACCTGGAGGAAGTGGCCGATGTTCTTTGCATCCTACAAGCAGGTGAATGGTGTAAAGACTGTCAAAAACTTTACGTGAAAGTTAGTGAAAAAAACACCATTAAACTATTCTATGACACAATCATTGTTACATCGTTATAATTTTTTGGTCAAATTTCAAGAGGCAGTTGCCTTGCAGAGGTCTAAATATTTTTCTAATCTGATTTCTCAAAATTCACATTGTCCAAAGTTTTTGTTTTCTACCATTAATTCTGTATTAAATCCTGCTTCTGGGATTGGTGTTGGTCATAGCCCAGAGTTGTGTGAGAAGTTTTGCAGCTTCTTCATAAACAAAATTGCTTGCAATAAATCTCAGATTGGTTAAAAACTGAGGTTGGTATTTGTGATTCGTCCTTAGATTGGTTTGAATCCTATTTTACTGCGAGGAGTTTCTCTGTGGAGATAGGTCAGTCTCATTCATCACCTACCTCTGTTACTGGTGGGGTGCCGCAGGGCTCCATCTTGGGCCCGATTTTGTTTGCTTTATATATGCTCCCTCTTCGTTACATTTTTGAGTCTCACAAGGTCCCATATCATATTTATGCAGATGATACCCAGTTGTATATGTCAATTAAACCTGGGTCAAAGTCCTTATCTGACTTGCTTGCTTGTGTAAACGACATCAAAAGCTGGTTACTGGTGGGGTGCCGCAGGGCTCCATCTTGGGCCCGATTTTGTTTGCTTTATATTTGCTCCCTCTTCGTTACATTTTTGAGTTTCACAAGGTCCCATATCACATTTATGCGGATGATACCCAGTTGTACATGTCAATTAAACCTGGGTCAAAGTCCTTATCTGACTTGCTTGCTTGTGTAAACGACATCAAAAGCTGGATGGGTGATAATTTTCTTCAGTTAAATGAGAACAAGACTGAAGTCATTGTATTTGGCTCCCCCCATTTGGTTAACGGCATGTCCTCTAGTTTAGGACCCTTGCAAGCAAATATCCGTACTCCTGTAAAGAACCTGGGTGTTGTTTTTGATTCAGAGTTAAAATTCGACAAGCAAATAAACTCTGTTGTTAGAGATCATTTTTTTCCAGCTTAGGGGCTTACGTAAACCGAAATCTCGTTTATCTTTTAGTGATCTAGAGACAGTTATTCATGCCTTCATTTCAACAAGGCTTGATTATTGTAATGCTTTATATGCTGGTGTCAACCAGTTTTCCCTTTCACGTTTGCAACTGGTTCAAAATGCTGCAGCCCGCTTCTTAATGGGGAAGAAAAAGAGGGAGCATATCACCCCTATTTTAGCACATTTACATTGGCTACCAGTTAAATTTACAATTGAAACAAGGCTTGATTATTGTAATGCTTTATATGCTGGTGTCAACCAGTTTTCCCTTTCACGTTTGCAACTGGTTCAAAATGCTGCAGCCCGCTTCTTAATGGGGAAGAAAAAGAGGGAGCATATCACTCCTATTTTAGCACATTTACATCGGCTACCAGTTAAATTCAGAATTGAGTACAAGGTTTTAACTTGTGTTTAAAGCCTTGCATGGTCTGGCTCCAGTCTATATCTTAGACCTTATTTGTCCATACTCACCCCGGAGATCTCTTAGATCATCCTCTGATAATCTATTAACCGTTCCATTGTCTCGTTTGAAATCTAAAGGTGATAGAGCCTTTTCTGTATTAGCCCATAAGCTGTGGAATTCGTTACCTCAATCTGTTAGGTTATCATCTTCTTTATCTGCATTTAAATCATCATTGAAAACGTATCTTTTTTCTCAGGCCTATGTATAGTTGTTGGATATGTTGGTCTTAGTGAGTTAAATACTTATTCCTGATTTTTATTTGGTTTTATGGGTTAAGCTGTTGATTTAAATTGTAAACTTTGTATTTTTATCATTGCATTGTGTTACTGTGAAGCACCTTGGTCAGTATTAATGTTGTTTAAAGGTGCTATATAAATGAAAATGACCTTGACCTTGACATCTGTAAACATTTCCTTCAGCATGTCAGAAAAGAAAAACTTGCTAAAATTATAATTCAGCTGTGCCTGTAATTTGTCTTTGTTTTGTCCTTTATTTACTGTCTTTGAAGATAAAACTATAAATTTGTCTTAAACATAGAAAATCTTTTTTTTTTTTATCTGCTCCCAACAGAGCTGCCTTCTTTGCTGCCCATCATTGAGGTGGCCGAGGCCCTGCTTCACGTGCGGAACGGAGAGTGGTTCCTGTGCCTGCTGGTGGCAAATGTCCCAGACAGCTTCAGTGAGGGTATGTCCATCATCTGCTGAAATATTCAACAAATATTGAATTTAAAACAGTTAAAAATGTAACTTTTAATCCATTCACTTTCCTCTCCTTTAAAGAACATGAAATCAACACTAATTAGATGTACTTTTTAATTACAAGTGCCTGGCCTTACTGTGCACATTCCATCAGACATGTTCATTTGTGACCCGTGCTGGCAAAATGAGTCGGAATGCGCACAGGTTAATTTTAAACTACATGCAAAAAAAAGGTCAAATTTAAGGTTTTCACAGAAATGAGTTCATTAGGCCCTCGTCTAGTGATCCCAATGCCTCCAAAGAGTAATTAAAATCTAAAATTATCTTTATTTGTTCATTTTCTGAGAGGAGTACCTTTTCTCTGCTCGCCTCTTGCGTTGACTGTCATCTGAAGCATATGCATAAAGGCACTTCCGGTAGCGCGCAATCCCGATAAATACACATATTCACAGAATTACAGTGTTTAAGTATTCACAGTGTAATCTGTTATTTCTTAAGTGAATGTCTGGGGAAAAACATCTGATGTGGAACATTATATTAGATCTGTGCATTACAGTAGGTCTTAATATATAGGCCGTCTGTCTCATTAATGTTAATGTAACAATAAAAGAAAAGAGGGAATCAGTTGCTATTCTTGATTGAACTGCTTTTGTAGTTTTAATAATTAATTTATTTGTAATGACTACACAAGGGATTTTTACATTTGATTATTTGTTTTTCTTGAATGCTTTTGTTTAAATGTAAAACGAAAAAGGTAACGCATTATTTTTCTTATATTTGTTCTACTGTTTTTTTGCATATGTTCTTATTTATAATAACAAAGATAAAATCAACAAATAGCTATATTGTGATTATTAATATAGTAATGATCATTAAGAAAAGAAGTGGAGGAAAAGATGCAATGTTGCTAGGTGATTTTGCTTTGGAACTTTCAGAGAATTCTAACTTGATTTTTCTCAAAATGGATTTTGCTGACTCTGTCGACTTTAAATGGGTGAAGCTCAGTCATTTTTTTGTCCGATTCCAACAAATCATACATCATTTTGAAGGTATGTGAAAAGGATTTGCTCATTGTGACTCATTTTGCCAGCACAGGTCACGTTTAGAAATATTTAATATGAAAGTTCATTGAATTGTGAATTCACTTTTAAATAGTTGGAGTTGCATTCAGGTGTTTCTAGGTTTTGGATCAGGGATATGTACATTTGTTTTCTTTTTAACATACCAAAATATAACAGTATGTTTCGTTTTTTTTCTTCATTGACTATAAAGCCACATGAAACTGCTGAATTTCCATTTTGATGAGTATGGCAGGGCTGATTATGTGCAGTTTGGGCATGGGTGTGTTTGTGCACCTCTTTATGTGTCTATGTGGGTTTTCCACAGAGATGCTCTAAGTGGAAATAAAAACATCTCTGAGTCTGTGCTATCTTTTCATCACTCCTAGGTCCTTGTTGAGTCAATAGCTTATTTGTGTGAGGCTCCATTCAGAGCCAGTTTGAAATGTTTCGTATTATTGAATGGCCAATTCTCAAGGCTCATTACCTAGACAGGATCTTTCATTGGGAGAATATTCCGCTCAAGGCTGAATCATTAAGGGAAAGAGCTCGTCTATAGAGATACACTGTAATCAGATGCAGCATGAATTGTGACAGACTCAGCTGCGTTTTCTCTCAATCAGGCGTTTTTTCATTAGAGGCTATTGAAACTAATATCATTCCGGCACTCGGTCATAAAAGATTCTCTGTAATTTTAATCATTCAGCATGGCAAAATGTCATCTGTGGTTAAAATCACATAGTAAAAGGTAAACCGATATTTTAATTCAAGGTGAGAGGAGAGCTGCATTCCAAGCCAAATAAAGAAAGATATCTGTGGAAAATATTTTAAAATAATCTCAACTGAGCCGTAACATAGTAGTCAAGTTTAGCTGTGGTGCTCACATGAACTCACAGTATCAAATCTACATCTTGTCCCAATAAAGGTGGCATATGTAATACTTGGAAAAAGCTGTGTGTTAGCATTCCTGTTCATCTTAGTAAATTGAGACTGAACCATGTTAACCAGCCCATTCTTTTTTTCTTGATCGAATGTGTCTTTCAATAAAAAGTGTCAAAAAGCCCAAAAGAAAAAGAAAGTGAAAGAAGCCTCTTATTCTCACCAAGGATGCATTTATTTGTAAAAAAAAAAAAACACACACAGCAAAAACAGTAATATTAATACATATTATTACAATTAATAATAATAAGAACTGTGTTAGTTCATTCCTGTGATATGAAGCTGAATTTATGCAGTCATTACTACAGTCTTCAGTGTCACATGATCTTTTAGAAATCATTCTAGTGTGTTGATTTGGAACAATTCTTATTAACAGTGTTTAAAACATTACATTTTTGGTACATGGTAAATTTTTTCAGGGTTCTTTGATGAATAGAAAATTAAAAAGAATAGAATAGAAAAGAAAAGAAAATCTGAAAAAGAAGTCTTTCGTAACAATTTCTATTGTATTTACTGTCACGTTTGATCAATTTAATGCATCCTTCCTGAATAAAGATTTTAATTAAATCATTACTTTTCTTACTGACCCCAGACCTTTGCACTGTACTTAATGTATGTAATAAAAATACAACAATATTAGTATCTTTTATGTGGTTTTTAGGCTGCTTAAAGTTAAAAGCAGCACATTTAATCAAAATTGCTTATGTGTCCTTGTATCTCCAGTGTGCAGGGGTTTGATAAAGAACGGAGAACGGCAGGATGAGGAAAGCGTGGGTGGGCGACGCAGGACAGAAGCTCTCCGGCAGCTGTGTCAGATGAACCCTTCTCAGGCTCTGAACATCAGGGCCATGGTGGTGAGTCTCGAGCATTATACTACCTGTCATGCTTGGTAATGGGCCGCAGCTAAATTGATCAGAACCATGTGTCATTAAAATCAAGCCCTTGGTCCTTCCACAGGTGGAAGAGTGTCATCTTCCAGGTCTGGGCGTTGCTCTAACTCTAGACTACAAGCCAGACACGGCAGATGAGGCGGTCAGTCCTCTTGTGTCTTATGTCAGCGGCCTACTTCTGGGCACCAATGGAAAAGTGCGTACCTGGTTCAGTATGTTCATTCGCAACGGTCAGCAGGTAAGGAGGAACAACAGAAGCACTCAGACAATTGATGATAAGCTGCATTGTAAATGCATGAAACTCATGTATGTGTCTCACTTCAGAGGAAAAGAGAGAGCAGCTCAGTGCTGTGGCAGATGCGGAGGCAGCTGCTGTTGGAGCTGGTGGCCATCTTACCCCGTTCCCGCAGTACCCACGTTCCCAACGACAGTGACATGGACTCAGAGAGCAGCTCGGGGTACTCTGGCCTGCGGGAGGAGCATGTGGTGAAGGCCAGCGTGCTGCTGCGACTCTATTGCGCACTTATGGGGATTGCTGGTCTTAGGTATGCTATAGCTGACACATATCAGTTCTTTAAAGTATAAATGGGTGGTATAGTAACTCTTAACCATGAGTAACTTAGATGCTTACGGTGCTCATTTTCCCATGTAAGAAGTTATGGCTCCATTCCATTGCGAGGTTATGGAAATGAATTCCAACAGTTTTATTACATTCAGTTCCTGATGACATTGAATACCTCTTCCAAATGTTGCGAAGTTTTAATGGTGGTTACAAATGTGTTTTCTTTCCACAGGCCCACAGATGAAGAGGCGGAGCAACTGTTGCAGTTGATGACCAGTCGTCCACCAGCCACACCTGCAGGAGTGCGCTTTGTCTCCCTGTCCTTCTGCAAACTGCTGGCGTTCTCTACCCTCGTCAGGTACACACTTTGACACTAATACTCCACCTATTTAGATAAATTATGATTTAAAGATTAAAATGGTCATATCATACATTAATAAAAAAATTTTTAATGAGGTACAGTCGTAATGTGCCAAAAACAATTATAATTTAGTTTCACACCATTTTCCACTTCCATTTTAATCTCTGACATCAGAAATACAAGGATTTCAGTACAAACCATTTTAGCTGCTGATCATTTTGGACTTCTGAAACTCTGTTAAACAGTTACACAACAGTTCAAAAGATTGTAGTCAGTACAATTTTTTTATGGACAGTTAGTAATACTTTTAATTTAACAAGGAAGCTTTAAATTGATCAAAAGTGACTGTAAAGGCTTTTATGTTTTTACAGAGGGTTTGTAGTTCAAGTAAATGCTGTTCTTTTGAACTTTCATTTTCATCAAAGAATACTGAAAAAGAAAATGCATCACGGTTTCCACAAAAATAATTTTACTCAACATTGATAATAGTAAGAAATGTTTTTGGGCACCAAATCAGCATATTCAAATGATTTTCATGAAGGATCATGTGACACTAAAGACTGGAGTAATGGTTGCTGGAAAGTCAGTTTTGCCATCACAGGAATAAATTACATTTTAAAATATATTAAAATATAAAACAGTTATTTTAAATTGTAGTCATTTTTCACAGTATTGTTATTTTTGCTGCATTTCTGATCAAATAAATGTAGTCTTGGTGAGCACAAGAGACTTCTTTGTAAAACATTAAAAAACATTATAGACCCCAAACTTGGAGAATAGTGAATGTCAAAAGTTCAAGGAAAAGAATTATGTTGCATGACATGACCTCTTTAAATATGTAACATTAGCAAGCACTTTGTATTTTCAGTAAACATCAGCATCAGCACTTTAATTTTCTGTCACTCGGTTATGTTTAATGCGAAGTTCAGTTCAGTTAAATTCATCTTCAATAGTTTTATTTACTCAAAGTCCTAAAACCCAGATGCGTCATCATGCCGTTGTTTCTTTTCTCTGCAGTACTCCAGAACAGGAGCAACTGATGGTAATGTGGCTCAGCTGGATGATAAAAGAGGAGGAGTATTTTGAAAGGTACAGAAGCCCTTCAAACCCATAACAACCAATAAATGCATTTTACAACATACTAAAAATGCCAGTTATTTTATGATCGGCGAGAAGGAAATCTTCTGGAGAAGTTTACAGGAAACAGAATTGTTCTGCTCATGTACCAAACGTCTGTTTATCCTTCAATGCAATTAGTTTGATTTCATAGAGAACTATTTAAGAAGTATTTGGAATTACATTTTGAATTATTTTCACATTCTTTGTGTCTGCAATTAGTATTCCTCTGAGGTCTGCCCAATCTGGAGCATTCAGACCCACTTCTGTTCTAGATATAGGCGGTATGAAAGCATAGGCTGGTGAGGCAATATGAATTTTAGCCATCAGTACAGGCTTTTTATTTTTACTTAAAGGCCACTTTTTTAGTAGACAAGAAAAAATAAAGTGTGTTGTGCAAACATAAAACATTTGTGGTGAAATGTGGTCCGTATATTAGATAATTTTATGCTTATAAAAGGGAGAGGGTGAGAGCATGAATGATAAAATGAAAACAGATGGGGTTAAGCAGAGGTTAGGCAGTGACAGGCCTTTTCAATTTAATAACTAATAAGCAGCTGACGGGTTATAAGTCATCTCTCCTGTAGCTTGTGCTCCTCGTGACCCACTGTGATTGGAGCGCTTATCCACACTCTATAAATTTAGAGATAAATGTCCATCGATGCACGGCCGAGCGTGTTTGTGGTTAGTGTTATCATATATGTGAAGCCCACTGTAACCCTGGGGGTTGATTTGTGTCTATCTGTTTGTTCTATATAAAAGAGTGTTTAAATATGGACTCTTTTTAATGCATTTTCCCCCTCCTCTCTTTGTCTTCCCTCTATTTTGCTTTTCCGTCCCCCTCTTCTCCTCCTTTCTCTTATTCTTTCCAGTGCCGCCGGTGTCTCTGCCTCTTTTGGAGAGATGCTATTACTGGTTGCAATGTATTTCCATAGCAACCAGCTCAGTGCCATCATCGAGCTGGTTTGCTCCACTCTTGGGATGAAGGTGAGTTTAAGCAATCATTTGGTCAGCCAATGAATAAAACTAACAGTAAAGTCACTTCAGCACTAATCCGGGGAGATTTGTTTTCTAAATGACATTTGAGTTATAATTATTAACATTGAATGCCTGTCATTTCATGTAATTTATTAAGATGGGAGTGTCTCTTGAATGTATTTGGATGTCATGGAAGTTTGTGCTGTGTGTGCATGTGTCACAAAACCCATTGAAATAAACTGGACTTCTATGTGAATAATTATATTAGTATAGTTTGTTCAGTTTTTGCAAAAAGTCTCTTATGCTCACCAAAGTGGTATTTATTTGATCAAAAATACAGTAAAAACAGTAATATTGTGAAATGTTATTACAAATTTCACAGAGTACATCTGTGAAACACATATTTCAAACAAACCCAAATGAATAGGAATTTTAGCTGTTTCAACTGACTTACCTAGACAGCCGCTTTGGATATTCTGAACATTTGATTTTAGCTTATAATGAGCAAACATGCTTTATAATTAAGATAATTAGTTTTTTATTAGACAAAATCTATTAATTCTAGTGCCTACAGCAGTAGGTCAGTCTATCCATCAGCGATTCACTCTAGAGGTATTGGGTTTTTGTTTGTTTCTCTATAAAAACAAGTCAAATTTAGAACCAAACAAAGGGGGTACTTAGTCCTGTTTACTTTGGGGCTTAAATGCCAACATTGGTTAAATTCCAGAATTAGTCCTCTAGGTGTAAACATCCATTATACTTGGCTTGCACTGTAAAAGTCACAGAAGAGAGGGTGTTAATTGGTGGATTTATTGATTGTTAGTGTCTAGGAACATGCACATCCCAGAGAAGGCTAAAGTACGTCTGTGTAATATGTAATTGCCCTTAGCTGAGTCGTACGTTATTGATGTGGTACAGATAGATGAGTCATGGAGGGTTTGTTTAGCCAGAATGAGTCACTTTCGGCATAAAAAAAAAAAAAAGTAATATTTTGTCGAAATTTGTTTTTGAAGTTTCTAAACCTTGCACAGAGTTTAATCTGGTTGAGAACTGACTTAAACTCCTTATCCTTCCACAGATCGCCATCAAACCCAGCTCACTGAGCAAAATGAAAACCATTTTCACTCAGGAAATCTTCACAGAACAGGTGCCTCTTTTTTTACACTGGATTGATGGTGTTTTAATGCAAAACAGTCGTTAGCCTCTTCTAATAAGAGCAATGATTTTGTAAAAATAATTGTGTGCTTCTGAGTTTGTGCAATTTATTTGACATATTGCAAGAACTGTGTAGGCACCATATCAAACATCTTAATTACTAACAGCCTGTCATATTATTACATGCACTATTATAGATATCCTGTCCTAGTAGATAACTTTGAGAACTGCATGCTTGCCATCTGTTGAACATGGCAGTCTAACGAATTGAAACAAAACACTTTTTGTCATTATGGATAAGACATCTGTTGAATATCGTAAATGTAGCTGCACAATTATGGCATCAAGACGGATATAGTGATAAGTGGATTTTTGTGTTGTCACAGGTGGTCACAGCACATGCTGTGCGAGTGGCCGTTACTAATAACCTCAGTGCCAACATCACAGGATTCCTCCCCATCCACTGCATATACCAGCTCCTGAGGAGCAGAGCCTTCACCAAACACAAAGTGTCCATAAAGGTAATCCTGAGGATACTCTTCTGACTGTGTTGTTTCTGTTCTGTTGGAATTCTGTTGTGTTGTGTTCTGTTCTGTTTTTTTTTTTTTGGTATCATATCAGCACTTTGGTGCTGTGTTCCATACTATTTTCTTGCATTCTCTGTTACTTTGTTATTCTATTCGATTCTATTCTTTTTGTTTCTTTGCTATTCTTTGAAAGCAAACTTCCAGGGGGGTGGGGGGCACTGAATGACTTAATAGCATTTAAATTAACACATTATTATTATTAATATATTTAAAAAAAAATCTAACTCTAACATGAATTACAATTCTAAAAACTAAAGTCATTTCTTTTTCCCCTTCAATTACCAGTTTTTATTAAAGAACATACAGTTCTTGATTCTTCAGCAGAATAAATCATGATTATTAGTATGTCTACTCTCATTTTACTATAATAACAATAAAAAAAAAACTGTTGAGAAACAGTTATATTCTATTTATGTGTGCTCTATATCCTATATTCATTCTATGGTATATTATTTGTTTTCTGTTCAGTTCTATTGTTTTTTTTTCTACTGATCTTTTGTTTTGTGTTCTGTTCCCATCTACTTTATTTGTGTTTTTTTTCCAACTGTATTTTTTTTGTAATTTTCTGTTCTGTTGTGTTGTATTTGTTCCATTCGGTTCTATTGTGTTCTGTTTTTTGTTACATCTTAGTTACATCCTAGTTACATATGTTTGTTAGCTTGTTCTATCTTATTATATTTAATTTTGTTTTCTATTATTTTCTATCTATATATTCTATTCTGTTTTCTATTCTGTTGACCACTCATCTTCGGACACCTTGGCAATTGAATCGCCATTGGCCTTTACATTTTTTAGTTTACTCGCCAGACTGATAAACTATATATGTATGTCTGTGTGTATATATGTGTGTGTGTAATGATAGAACTTTAGTAATTAGAATTAAAACTTGGTAACCATGTATTAATGCATATTAGTCATTTTAACTGAACTTAGGACTGGTGGTGGTGCTTTTTTGGTCATTCAGGTTAGTTCCGCCTACTAACAGAGAACCCGGCAGTTCTTAAAAGCTAAAGAATTCCAAAGGAACTCTGTTATTTTGACAGGAAAATACAACAAAAAATATTGTTTACATGTAGCGTGTCAATTCTGCATGTTATGTAAGACTCTCTCGCTCTGTCTTTCTTTGCGTGTGTGTGAGACAAAGCGATGGCGAGTCGTGCACCTTCACACTAGAGTTTATGGTACGCCAAATACAGGTGCGCTGCGCATCCATTCAGATGAACTGAAAAATAGCACAGATCGCTTGACGGAGTATGAAACTCTGAAGCGCTCAGTCAGTGTGTTCGGCGAGTGAAAATATATCTGTGCTAAACTTATACCAAAGACTATAGAAATACTTTGCGTATACTGAGCCTCCAACTCACACACTGGCGAGTAAAATCTAAGAATTTATTAGCCAGTGGCTAATATTAGACATAATTTAATCGCCCAGAGTGAAGATTTAGTCGCATATGCGAGTGATTTACTCGCGAGGGTTGTGTTGTTTTGTAATGCATTCTCATTTACTTGGTTTCCTATTTCGTGTTTTATTCTATTCAGTTCTATTACGTTTGTTTTTTGTTTGCTTGTTTGTTTATTCTGTTCTTTTGTTTGTGTTCCGTTCGTTAAATTCTATTGTATTGTAATTCTGTTGTTGTTTTGTGGTCTATTTTGTTTTGTTTTCTTTCCTATCCTGTTTTGTTTTTCTGTTCTGTTAAAATCCGCTCCTTTCTAACTACACTACATTACTCTGTTGACTCTGTTCAGTGTTAGTATCAACTTGAATCCATTGGGTTCTATTATCTGTTTGACTGGCTGGCTCCTCTCCTGACTCATGGAAAGACACTCCATTGATTTAATTAAGGATGTGGTTTTTGAATGTGGTAGCGCATCGCCCGGCTGATCAGAATGTTTCCTCACAATTACATCGTCAGCCTTAAAGACTGGAATCTGCCTCCTCTAGAGTCAGTAAGCCATGTTATAGCTATTGATTTGCTCAGCTGGAAAGATGATTTAATCACCCGAGTGCCAGAGGTAGATGATTGGATAATTCACTTATTCTGAATGATCTCTGAGTGTCTTTCTTTCTTTCTTTTTTTTCTTTCTTTTTTCTTAGGACTGGATCTTCAGACAGCTGTGCGAGACGACTACTCCACTCCACACTCAGCTGCTTCCATTAATTGATGTTTACATTAACTCCATCCTGACCCCTGCTTCCAAGACCAACCCTGAGGCCACCAACCAGCCAATCACAGAGCAGGAGATCCTTAATGTTTTCCAGGGCTTGGCAGGGGTGGGTGGAGCTTAAGCATCTTTTCGATAATGTTGACTGCAAAATCTCAAAAAATAAAAAACTAACTGTGATAAATGACTGCCCTGCAGTAGCAAAAATCAGTTGCATAGCTATTATTGAAGGTTATTTTTAGACCAACGCCATCTGGATATTGCAATATGTACAAGGCAAAGATTCAGATTTTAGAAGACTGATAAGCATAAATTATATAGGTCAAAAGGCACTTTAAAACAATTGAGGTTTAATAGTATTAAAGACCTGTTATCATGTGTGGTCTGTGGTAAAGTATATATCACTGATACTGAATGTCAATTGTCTTTAATGTGGAAATTAATATTATAATTTTAACTGCATAGACACTATCGGATGAGAACAAAATTTGAACTGAATTCAGCTGGAAAATGACACTAACTTTGCAACCCACGCTGTTTTTGAACTAAATTGGATCAACTTTGAACTGACTTGAGCTGAATAATGACTCTATTGTCTTATGTAGAGCTTCTTATAGCTGAATTGAAGTTTACAACATTGACAGTTATTAAACTGCATTGATACAATGTTCTAAATTGAGCTGAATTATGGTATTATTATCTTCTGTCAAGCTGCTTTACAACTCGAATTGAATTTGTTTCATAATTGATGAAGTTTAACATGAACATTAACAGTGTTATTTTCATATTTATTAATGTGAAGCAATCTGTATAGTATAAAGCGCTATATAAGTAAATGTGACTTGTCTAGATTATACACTGTATATCTCCAGTTCTGTCCGATGCAGATCAAATCCATTTATTCCTGTACTCTCTGTTCCTTTTAACCTCTGTTTGACCTCTCTCCATCTCCCCCTCTAATTTTTCTCTCTCTCTCAGGGAGATGGAGGGAAAGTCCGTTCTCAGTACACCATCACCACCCAGTTGCTCATTCTCTATTACATCCTTTCATATGAGGAAGCTCTGCTCGCGAATACAAAGACGTTGGGTAGGTATATTATATTACACACTTAACTGACATAATTTAGGTGGAATTTACTTTTTTTTATATATATATATTTTTTTTATATTAAATTAACTTTTTTATATGCATTTTTTTTACTTTATTTATTATACAATTTTATTAAAAAATTTTAGTTATTTACATTGTATTTAATAATTACATTTCATTTTATGGACAAGGATGGAGGAATTTCAAAAATCCCTCAAAAAAAAAAGGGACTTCATTTGAAATGTGAATAGTATATTTCCTGTTTTACATTTCCTTAAATTAGAATTCACTTGTTCCGATTGATCCGTTCAATTCAAATTACAGTTTAATCAGTTGAAAAAGATGTTTTAAAAAAAAAAATTTGTTTGTTTTATATTTGTTGTGTTTTCTGATTTTGTCTTCTCTTACTGTCTTTTTCTTTGTTTAATTTTAAACAATTCAACTATTAAATGATAGTCTCTGAACAATAGGACTTAATCATTTTATCTCCAGTTAATCTGGTGTATTCTCGCTTATGTAAGTTCCTGTCTTGCCACCCAGAGTGCTGTTATAATATTAGGATGAGAGCGATATAGCTTAGCTTCTTGCTCTCTCCTCTGCATATTAAATTGCTTCAAACTCACACCAATCACCTGCAGTTTGACTTTGCTTTGGAAGCCTCTCATCGGTTATTAGAGCGGTTACTCTTCAGTGTTTATGCACACAGCTCTTCCCAGAGTGCTGTGCTTATTTAATCTCTCTTTCTCCCTCTCTTCTCCTCTATCATTCTGGAGTAATGATGCCCTTTGGCTGTGCTAATGAACTGGAATACAATGAAAAATCACCTGTACATGAGCTGCACCACAGAGGCCTATTTTTAACAAACAGCCTGATAACCATGCGTTCTCTCTCCTCCCAGCACTTATGCAGAAGAAACCAAAATCCTACTCTCCTGCCCTCATGGACCAGATTCCCATTAAATACCTCATTCGCCAGGCCCAAGGACTGCAGCGGGAGCTGGGAGGTAAAGGACACCCGTTAACCTCCATTGCACTTATATTCAGCAGAGTAGATTTAAAATATGTGATAATACAGCCATATTTAGTTGCATTACTAGATGCAATTATTTTTCTCATTACATGACACTGATACTTGATATCTTTCTAAAAATATGTTCCATTCATTTTATGTGCATGGGTTTACAGGCTTATATACATGCAAATAGTGAAAAAGCTATAATACTTAAAAAAAAAAAATATATATATAAAAAGTTAAATTTAATTTTGTACTTATTATTTATTATTTTATTTAAACTAATTTGTACTTTGTACTTTTAATTTGTATTTTATTTTATTTTATTTTTTAGGCTTACATTCTGCTCTTCTGCGTCTACTGGCCACAAACTATCCTCACCTGTGTATGGTGGAGGACTGGATCAGTGAAGAAGAAGTGACTGGTACTCTGCCTTTACTGAGGAAGATGTTGCTGACATCCTCATCCTGCAAATACTCACAGACACAGCTACGAGAAGGTACAAGAAACTCACACTATCAACCACTTACTTAAGAGCAAAATGTGGAAATCACATTTCTCATGTGACCGAGATTGCATTAAAGATTTTCTCCCATTTACTACGTTTTCGAAATTTGACTCATAATTTAAAAATCATTTTGATGGATCCATTTTTGTCCATTTTTACAGTGTAAAAAATATTAATATGGATTAAAAGTGAAGAAAAGGGGATATGTCAAAAGTCAGTTTTGGTTATATTAACACAAGGTCAAAATGAGGAAATGGAAAGGCATATGTCTATACAATGGGTAAAAATAGAAAAGTTGTCGCTCAGGTGGATTCTACAAAAGCAATTAGCACATCTCTGCTGTACAATGTATTTCTCAAGCAGTTTTCACACTACAGTAAACCAGACCACTGAACTCTACATTGAGACTCATAAGGCCCTGGAGGAGATCACAAGTGTTTATTATGGTCTATGATATGAATAGTTTGTTGTTGTAGTCTGACCTTTCATGTGCATGACTCAGTTTTGCACCTGTGGAGTAATGAGCCTGAAGGTGTTTCTGTATTCATACAACACTGCTCTGACAGGCCTGTTTCTCCACAGGACTCTTGTATTCACAGACGGTGACAGGCTTATGCTATATTTAATGATATGGAAATAAAACAAGCAAATATATTGACATCTAAAGCCTCTAAATATTTTACATTTGTCTTTGAATTAAATGTGGTCATTATTTGTGTGTGTGTGTGTGTGTTTTAATTAAATCATTTACATTTTCTTTTCTTAGCTTTCCAGAATGTTCTCTCCGGTGGGTCCAGGCTGCTGCGTATCCTGGAGCACCTGACGCTGCTCTCTGCGGGAGATCTGATCCCATACGCAGAGGCTTTGACTGCCAGCATGGGGCTGCTCTTAGAGGACGGCGTCTCTCGCAGGATCCTACAGACTGTTAACAAACTCTGGATGGTACTTAATACAGTCATGCCACGCAAGTGAGACTTCCTCTGTGTTTAGTAAAAATGGAAGGAAATCTTGCACTTCAGCACTCGTTCTAAGTCTCTTTCCTCTGTCAGGCTGTGGGTGATGACAGTAAACACTCTGCAGCCTTCAGTAAAGCTCCTGCGGCAGCAGAAATACACTCAGAATGATCTGATGGTGGATCCTCTCATCGTCCTGCGCTGCGACTCCAGAGTCTTCAGGTATTACCTGCTTAGAAATGCCTGATAAGAAATACCCTATAAAAAATTCTATAATTCATGCTAATCTTAGTCTTACTGAAGGAAGGTGTGTTTGTTCTCATGAAGGTGTCCTCCACTAATGGACATCACTCTTCATATGTTGAATGGGTACCTGTTGGCATCTAAGGCCTACTTGAACGCCCACCTGAAAGAGACAACTGAATTAGAGCGACAAGCTCAGACTGTATCAAACCTTGGGCTGAGTGGCCAACCTGATACTCCTGAGGTCACAAGAGAGGAGCTGAAGAACGCTCTGCTGGCTGCTCAGGTAGACACATGCAAACAAACACATCTCTAATACTGATCTCTGAATCACCAGTTTGTGCATTTGGCATATTTGTGTTGTTTTTGTCCTCCTTCAGGACAGTGCAGCGGTGCAGATCTTGCTGGAGGTGTGTTTGCCGTCCCCTCAGGAGGAGCTGCAGCTGGGAGGAGGTGGAGGAGCAGACAGCCTGTTGAGGAGCATTCAGTCTGCTCCAGGTATTCCCATGCGGAAGCAGGTGGGCGACGCGGGGGCTGGGCGGGGGGCCCAGGGGGAGCGCGAGGCAGAGGGCGGGCTGCTCAGTGACCTGAGTGAGGTGCAGTGTCTCATCTGCTGCCTGCTGCACCAAATGTTCATCGCAGACCCCAACATTGCCAAACGAGTACACTTTCAGGTAATTAAGTCTCTCTGTTACAGTACTGCCATCACCATTATGATACGTACTTTATACATACATGCATGATGATCATAAGACACAGTACACACACAATGTTTTTTTTCCTCTATAGGGATTTAACATTTTTATGTCATATATTTCAGAGTGAAACAGGATATTCAATGGGAAAATTTTCATTTTATCCATTGGGGATTGATTAGTGACAAGTGGTCTCTGTATGACAGGTGGTTGGAGGGGAGGGGTTAAAATCAAGTTACAGTACTGTTCAAAAGAGTCAGTAATATTTTTTTATGAAATTAATGCTTTTATTAGCAAGGATTCATTTAATTCAAAAGTGGTAGTAAAGACATTTATAACAATATAACAGATTTTGGTCTGAAATAAATGCTGTTTTTTTCTTTAAATCCTTAAAACCTATATTACAGTTTCCACAAAAATATTAAGTAGCACTGTTTCTTGAGCAGCAAATCAGCATATTTAGAATGATTTCTAAAGGATCATGTGACACTGAAGACTGGAGTAATGACTGCTGAAAATTCACATCATAGGAATTAATTACATTTTGAAATATATTAAAAATAGAAAACCGTACTTTTAAATTGTAATATTTCACACTCTACATTTTTTATTGTACATTTGATAAATGCAGCATTGGTGAGCATGAGAGAATTATATCAAAAAATTTAAAAAATCTTTCCTACCTCAAACTTTTGGAACAATAGTGTAAAACTTTGTGACACTATAATGGCTTTTATTTTTTGTATTTTTTTTTTTTACGTGCACCATTAAATCATTTGCAAATTTAGCAGGAACATGTATTAAAAAATCGGGTCATTTTCATCTTGACTTGAACAGTTTTAAACTAAAATTAACTATGAAGTACGTTTTAAAGAATAAAACAGCCTTTAGGTTTTTGTGAATCAGTTTCAGATAAAGGAAAACAAAATCAAAGAAATCTCTAATTGGGTTCTAAAGCTCTAATTGAGTTCTGAAGGTTTTCTAAATGTTCTTTAAATGTTTCTTCAGGGTTATCCGCAGGCTTTGCTCCCTCTGACGGTGGCAGGAATTCCTTCCATGCACATCTGTCTAGACTTTATCCCAGAACTCCTCACTCAGCCGCAGCTGGAGAAACAGGTAAGCAACTATCAGTTCGTCCATCCATATTTTCAGCCAGGACTACTAAGTAGATCAGTTGCCACTCCCAAGTTCCAGAATTAATTTGAATTCAGGCGTGAATCCCTTAATTTGTTATCCCATGAATATACACAGAATATAATTTCTCTTTCTAGAATTTAGTATATTTAGTATGCAAGACTCTTTATAGCTTTATAGTATGTACTACAACTTAATGTAGAGCTGTCTAGCTATAAGTTGAAGTATTAAGAGTATGTATTTTGCTACTCGAATCACAGGCACATGGTGAGCCCTCAGGGTTGACCTCTCAGGCTTGATGCTAATGGCAGTTTTGTTTTGTCTGGCACAGATCTTCGCCATACAGCTGTTGTCCCATCTGTGCACCCAGTACGCCCTGCCCAAATCCCTCAGTGTGGCACGTCTTGCCATTAGTGTGATGGACACCCTCCTCACCGGTAGAAATAACTCGTTCATCTGTTGCTTTATCTCTTTATCTGTCTTCCATTTTGTCTTTACCTTGGTCTCTGTTCTTATTCATTTATTAGGGCTGGCATTTTATTAAAGAATGTCTAAAAATAACATAGATAATTGGAGATATCAGACCATTACCTTGACTTATTTTGTAGCAAAAACCAACCTCTGCAAACTTTTCCCATTATCATAGTACACACTGCCCTCTGCTGGCCACTTATTACTTACTGCCTGTGACAAACCTTCAGCTGCAGTGTTTATAAATTATGCATCAGCCATCCATTTATTGTTTTATTGAATGGAGTACCAGAGGAGTCTTGAGGACCGTTAAATCCTGCAGTTTAGTTTTATGTTATGTAGCGCATCTGTTCGCAAAACAACCAAAAATTGCATGTGATTCTGTAATATATTCACTTAAGTAAATGTTTTTGGTATCTTTCACAGTGCTGACCCGTGCCAAGCGCTTTGCATTTTTCATGCCGACGCTGCCATGCCTGGTTTCATTCTGCAAGGCTTTCCCCCCACTCTTTGATGATGTCATGTCCCTGCTGGTTCAGGTGGGTCAGGTGTCTGCTGCTGATGTCACCACCAAGGCCAGAGATATTGACCCTCTCATTGCCAGTGAGTGTATTCTTGTCTTATTTGACTGAACTGTTTTTAATTTGTATTGATCAATGGCTATTGTATTGGGCAGGGGCAGGGCAAGATTTTAAATGATTTTACTCAGTTTAAAGTCAGATTTAATAGAGTGAAAAAGTGCATGCCGACTTTTTCAGGTGCCTTGGTTCTTGAAGTATTTTTTCCATTTATTTTTCCCACAGGTTGTTAAAAAAGTCGGTAACACTTTACAATAAGGTTCATTAGTTATCTACATTAGTTAACATGAACTAAGAATGAACAATACTTCTACAGCATATATTAATCTGAGTTAATGTTAATTTCAGCATTTATCAATACATTATTTAATGCACTGTGTACTAATGCACATTAGTTAATGCTAACTAACATGAACAAACAATGAACGACTGTATTTTTATTAACTAACATTAGCAAAGATTAATAAAGAGTGTAATGAATGTAGTGTTCATTGTTCGTATCTTAACGTAAAAACGTATCTTAATTAATGCATTAACTAATTTTAACGAATGACACCTTATTGTAAGTGTTACCAAAAAGTTTTTAAGAGCTAAAGAGTTAAAAGCCAAGAACCAAAACCAACTAGCAGTGAGGTGAATCACATTACAAATTTTGGTTTGGTGCAAAAAAGTATTTGAAAATCTGACAAAAAAAGAAAGGTACATGACTGTGTATTTAACGGCTTTAATGAGGGAAAGAACTACAATTCAAATATATTTTAT
>NW_015635523.1:2431606-2448523 GCF_001515625.1 Sinocyclocheilus rhinocerous
TATACTTTTTTGTCTTTTTTGTCATTGAAATACTCAAGTTTTTAATAGTTTTATATTTGCATATGGCTGCACAGTTATTGCAGTATGGTCTTGTGTGATTATTAAACAACCACAAAAAGCCATGATTCACATTAGCATAGTTTGAACATTTCTGACTACTCCTAGTTATTATACAAATCTAATAATGTGATATTGTGGCTCAAAAAAGATTTTGACATTTGAAATAAATAATCTATACATTATTGTCAACTGCATATTAAAGCTCAAAGGCCTTCCTTTAGTTTTCTTATTATATTGATGTTTAATTCAGAATATAATATTAATATTTATTATAGTAATATTGCATTTAAATATTCATTATATTAAAACTAAACCTATAACATTTCATTATTATATTACCATCAGATTTAACTTGATAGACTTCCAAAAAATTTGTGTTAGTGACAAGTGACCTGTGACCCCATCACAGTTGAAGTTAAATAAATATACATTTGCAAATTCAGGTACACCAGATAACTAGGTTCGTTTTCACTCACTTCACTTTTGGGTCAATTAAAAGTGATTTGAGATTGACATTCAAGTCTGATGACCCTTAAAGACTAACTGTTTCTGCAGACTTTGGCAGACAAAAAAAGAGTTTTTGCACAGTCTGTTGAACATGTGAGCTTCTGTTTCAAAGTGTTCTATGCCTTCTTTGTTCCTTTACCTTTTATCTAAGCATCAGTAATATGAGGTTATCTTTTCACAGTTCAAATTCTCAGTATTTATCAAGATATGATCACAATATGGTGAGGCCAAATCATGTAGCCCTAGATTTAGATCTAATCCATTGTGATCTTGTGTTTAGGGCTCCAGTATCTGAGACAGAAGCCACAGGAAATACCACTGTCAGAATCCAAATGCTCTCTACGCAAGAGGTCTGCAGAGGAGCTGGGGGGAGCCGATCCTGATGTACAGCTGTGCTATCACATAGAGGCCACCTTCATGGACATCATCAGCTCCAGCACACAGGCACTGTGACAACACAAACAGACAAATAGAAATGTTTTTGAATGAGTTTTTGTCCCATGTAAAGGTTAAGCCTCATGTTACAGAAATCTGCTTATGCACATGCAAAGCAGTATAATGATAGATGACTTACAGCTGTTGGACTAGTGCTGGGACCATTTCAGTTTAAAGTCAGTCCACTCAAAACACTGAACATGAATTTTCTATTCCATTTTGGCATACCACAAGTTATGAAAACATCTGGAATGAAGGTAATGAAAGAAATTCTAATTTGATATAGTTTTACGTAAACTGTACTTATATGGTATAAATGGTCAAATCATGGGGTACCATTTTTCAAAACAAAGGACGAGATGTACTGAAAGATAAAAATATAGATTCCATATTCTGTTGCCAGCCAAAACCACCATCTGTATTTGACTCAAAACAACGTTTGACTTTCCAGGAAGTGTCTTTTAAGTCTTAAGTGAATTGGACTTTCATTCTCAGGCCTGTCCTGAAGGATTGGAGTAATTCTGGTCACAAAGCAGCTTGCTGTAGATGTAGTAGAAGGCATTTTCTAAATAGTGTGTCAGTTAAGTGTGTATTTGACTGTGTGACAAAATGTGTGTCCATGGCACTTAGCAGTGATATTATTGGTCTGTTTTCTAGACCACCATTTCAAAGAGTATTTTCTTGGCTCAATTTCACCGTTTCTTGAAGCGTGACGTCTGAATTTTGTTTGTTACCTTGGTTTTGTATACATGTCAATCTTATGTTTTGAACATTTGTATTAAAACATCTTTTTGGAAACTCTTTGTTTACTCAATTTCGATTATAGCTTACTTATAGTTGTATATTGAGTTGAGATACATTAAAAATATATAAAAAATGACACACTTCAGTTTTATTTAGCACAAATTGAGGAGGAAATATGGCTGGCATTGTGATCAGATTGAGGTTGCCAAAACAAAACTCCAAGTCACAAAATGCACCAACAGGACACTGAAGACGTTTGCGTGAACTAATATTTTACATAGATGGCCTGATATTAATTAATCATTTATCTGTGGTGAAAAAAACAGTATTAAGCATATCATTTAGATCCATGTGGGGGCGCTCTTGTCACATGTAGAAACACAGGATCCGCAGCCTGGAGTGCACATGGAAACGCTTATGCATGTTCGATGATGACATGATCGATGATTGAAACATAACAAAAAACTTAGCCAATCACATGCTCCTTTTGCTCCAGAACAATGGTTTTCTGTGTTACGAGAGCTTTAGAAAATGCTCTCATTTAATTTGCAATCGAATTTGGCCCAAACTACTTCACATTAAAGTAGACAAATCCAGTAAACACAAGAATGTACTTTTTTTTTAGAGCCAAATTACACCATAAAGCTTGACCTAACCTTCACATGTCATTTAATTTGCAATCGAATTTGGCCCAAACTACTTCACATTAAAGTAGACAAATCCAGTAAACACAAGAATGTACTTTTTTTTAGAGCCAAATTACACCATAAAGCTTGACCTAACCTTCACATTAGCTTTTTTTGGAGTGGTTGAATGAAAATCTATCATCTGTCATTCTTACCCTCATGTTGTTCCAGGCAGACTTATTTTCTTCTGTGGAAATCAAAAGAATATGTTTTGAAGAATCTTGATAACAATTTTGGTTCTCGTTGACATCTATTGTATGGTCTGAAAAAATGTAATAGAAGTCAATGGGAACTAAAACATTTTGGTCACGAACATCCTTCAAGAAAGTCATACAAGTTTGCAAAGACTTAAGGGTGAATAAATGATAACAGAATCAGGCTCTGGTCATTTTTTAGCCTCATTTGCATCACTTTTTAAAAAAACATTAATAAACAATAATTTATACATATTTTGTAATGTCCCTTTAAGAAGCTGTGAAATTTTTCTTGTCTAATGTGCAGTATGTGCTCCTATATAAGGATAAATAAAAATAACTACGGCATCCATGGCTTCTAAAGGCACATCTGCCCATAGGGCGATTATAAATGTTGTTGTGTATGATAGAAGTGGAAGAAAAGACACCAAATATGCATCCAGAGTGTGTAAATGGTTCTCACCGCAGGTCTTTTGCCTCTACAGAGCTCTGACTCTGAGCTGCTGTGAACGGCCTCAGGCTAGCGAAGGCGAAATCACAGCTCAGTTTTGTTTCTCCTTTAAGGCGCTGTCAAGTTTAAACACCTTTTTCGCACAAAAAGAACTTCAGTGCTCTTTTCTCTCTTTCACCTTTCCTTGCACCTCCATTCTTGCGCGAGTGTGCGCGGCAGAGAGAAATGGAAATGTTTATCACCTCCCCTAGCAGAGCCGGCTTTCTCTGTTCCAGGGCCATTTCTCGTTACTTGCTCATTTGACCTGCTATTGAGTTATTTTCCTCACTTCTGGATATCTTGAGTGGGAAGTCTGCCGTTGTGTGCATCAGTAAATCGAATTGACTTTGTGCTGCGAGACAAAGGTCTGCTGAAATCTAAAAGTGCCGATAATGTAATTCACGCTTTGATTTGGAAATTGACATCTGTTTAGTGTTGTGCTCCTCGCTGCACAGCATCCATTTGTGAAATCCGCCGTGGCGAGTGCCAGCTTTCCATCTGGCAGTGGCTGGCGGGCATGTGTGCGAGATTAAATCCGATACGGATCTTTACAGTAAACTTCAAGATTGTAGGTTGCAACCGGTCAGGCTATCTTTCCTTGCATCTTGTTGCAAACGTTCAAAGATGGAGGCGATTTTTCAAACGAGTTCAAACGGGAATGTCAAGTAACTCTGTGAAGCCTGCCAGTTGGAAAGGCGAGTGAAACCGAGCGAATTTGTCTCTTGCCCAGATAGTTATATCAAGTCTCTGATCTCAGGGACCGAAGCCTTTGGTGAAATTCAAAACATCTCGCTTCAGAACGCGAGGCTCTGCAGTGAGTTTGTGTGTTTTATTTCCCACTGAATCAAAGCAAGCTGTGCTGCAAATCGTGTTGTCAGCGTAGGCCGACTGAACTGGCAAAACCTATTTACAGACACTTGCAATCAAATCACCATATTTCAGCTCTGGCCCCACGGGCTCCATCTAAATGCAATATGCCTCGGCGTTCATGGCACCCTGGAGCCTTACATCATGTCTTTAGTATTGTTTATGAGATTAGAGATTGCACCATGTAAAATACTCCTTCCTTTGTTAGCTGTGGGCTCACGGTTGAAAGGTACCATATGCCGGCATGCGGTCTGTGGCGTGCTCGATCTAATTACCCCCGCTATTACGGGCCGAGCTGTGCGGCCCTAGTATGTAAACTCTCTGCTCCACGCTCGCCATTGTGGGCAGAATCGGATGCGGAGGAACCTTAAGGGCTCTTGGATGCTATACCATCTGGAGAGACGGGAGAGCGTATTACATCCCACACCTGGTGAATGTGTGATTAGCTTCTGGTCTGAAGCATAAATCATTTGCAGCCGGTTGCTCTGGGCCCACATTGACTTCATCAGTCGCTCTGGGTGACTACGTTAGTAAAAGCAATAAAGCTATTGAAGAGATCGTCTGAGGTTACGGCTGTGCGTTACAGGTGTTTTTCAGACAGAAGAGACACTCTCATATATATGAGCTTAAAAGCAGCATTGTGAACTGACTTCACAGTGAGTGGGAGCAGGAAATGTTAGATTTAGCAGCATTTTGCTGTAGCATCTCAATATTTTATATTTTTGCACATTAAATGTAGTAGAGGGATGTTCACAGTACTATACTGCCACTTAGGTTTCCAACATTCAGTGTGCCATGATTCAATTCTGTGGTTGTTTTATACCATATTTGCATTTTTTTTTTTTTTTTTTCAATCCAGTCAATTTTGTGTTATGAATATATATATATATTTTTATAATTTTTTTAATTATTATTTAAGGACTTTTTTTGTTTGTGCAATTGTTTCTATTAATTAATGTTGTTACTTTTGCCTGGTTTCACAGACAGGGTTTAGACTAAGCTAGGATTAGGCCATAGTTCAATTAGGACACAGTCATTTTTATAAAACGTGCCTTAGAAAAACATTACTGCATCTTGAGACAAAACAAAGGCACTGATATATTTTAAGATCAGTCAGTGCAGGTTTCTTTTAGTTGAAACAGCTCAGCTTACATTTTAGTCTGAGACTAGGCTTAAAACTTGTCTGTGAAACCGGGGGTTTATATACACAAATTTACGTATGTAGTTGAAGTATATAAAATGTTTTATATTTTTATTTTTAAATATTAGATTATAATTTCAAATTTAATTTAAATTCTAAAATATGGTTAAGGTAAATATTTATATGAAAATAATGCTAATTCATGAAAATAATTCAAATAATATTAACCTTTGTAGCCTATATTTCACTTTATACATATTCTACTTTAAAACATATTATGGTCATGAATTTAATACAGTCTAGGTCATATTTTCATGATGGTTTTACAAGAATCCCACACAACCTATTCTTCTTGGCGTGTACTTAGCTTGTATACATTAAATCATGTGTCAGATGGATTTGCGCTATAATACTGTAGTTTAGAACGGATGCAGAGCTTTAGAATTCAACAACAAAAGATATCGACAGTGTTTTCTCCTCACTTTTTAAACATTTATAAGCCTGTTTGTTTTGCTGCTTTGATTATATGGTTTGTTTGCACTAAATTATTTACATTTAGCATAGTTTTCTCCCAGGAGAAAGAACTGATTTAGCCTGCATTGATTTCATAACAAAATGATACAACAGTGTATTATTTCACAAAATAACAATATTTTAGTGGGTTTTTTTTACCTAAAGAGGGTAAATGCTGAATTAGTTTAGCATTATATAAGTGGCTTTGTTATTGAAATCATTTTTTTAAAAGCCAAAAAACATACCTGTTGTCATTTGTCAGAACAAGGGACCATCTTTGATGACTCCAAAGCTCACTTAAATACACTGTAATCTTTAATTACCAGTGCTGACATGGCATATTACTTTTCACTGTTTCCCCTCAGAGAGTAAATTGCTCTTAACCAGCCAACCAGCCATTTAACGCCCTCATTATATACACATTTGACCTCGTTCCGACGGCTGTAAGCGGCATAACGCGTCCTCTTAAAGTGCTGAAGAGCCTTTGAGCACCTCTCTCTCTTTCTCTACACAACAGATGGCTGCAGTGCTGAGAGAGTATACATATTAATAGCACAATTACAATGCTCTACATCAAGATTGTGTCATTATCATTGTGATTGAAAAAGCAATTATGGTTCTTGATTATCATCAGCCACTGTAAATCTCTGTTATTTTGTTGTTGCCTCTGGGCACGATCCCCCATCCGCTGTCAAGATAGCGATCTCTGTGGTGCAGGGTTTGGGAGACAAGCACTCCTCTTTGACTGCCAATTAATTAGCTAGACTTGCATTTGCATAATCGGCTCCTCGGGGTGGTTTTGGGAGATGGCTCAGCCTTGTTCTGAAGCTGTGGCGACAGTTTGAAGGTGTAGATACTGTTCCGGGATCAGGCACAGGAAGTATTCGCTTTGAAATCTGCTGTGTTTGCTCAGGGTGGTGAAGTTCTTCAGGCAGGTTGTTTTGAGGCAATCACTTGCTAAGTGCTATAAATGCTAAGCGACTTAATAAAAGAAAAAACAAAACAGAAAAAGCAATTAAAAATATGAATATATATGACTAATAAAAGAAGAACAACTTATAAACACACACACATATACATATGACCCTGGACCACAAAGCCAGTCATAAGTAGCAGGCGTATATTTGTAGCAATAGCCAACAATACACTGTATGGGTCAAAATGATCGATTTTTCTTTTATGCCAAAAATCATTAGGATATTAACTAAAGATCATGTTCCATGAAGATGTTTTGTACATTTCCTTCTGTAAATATATCAAAATGTAATTTTTGATAAGTAATATGCATTGCTAAGAACTTCATTTGGACAACTCTAAAGGCGATTTTCTCAATATTTCAAACAGTTGTATCTCAGTCAAATATTGTCCTATCCTAACAAACCATACATCAATGGAAAGCTTATTTATTCGTGATGAATAAATCTCAAATACCAAAAAAAAAATTGACCCTTATGACTTATGGTTTTGTGGTCCAGGGTCACATTATATATCAGTACAAATCTAACAGATATATAATATGTGTACATATTAAATAATATGTTTGATAAATAACAGGTATATATTACATTTATTTTGGCTGTATTTTGTGTATATATACTATATAGTACATTTCAGTACAAATCTAATAGATATGTAATACATCTAATATATATATATATTTATATACATACACACACACATACATACACACACAATAACATTTAAACATTCATTGTAAATAATTATGAATAATCAATGTAACATATGGAAATATAATTATGAATAATCATAATATTAGATACTGGAAATCATGTAATATTTATAACTCTCAAAATACACTGCCTTTTTTTTTTTTTACTGTCAATGTAGCAAGATGTCCTTTGCAGTCAGATGGTGTATTTGTGTATCTACCTGCAGGGACTAACATGCTGACCAGTCAAATCTTGACCACTTTCTTAATAACTTTGTGCTAAAATGCGGTGCTGATCCACATATGTTAGTGCTGGTAAATAAATCAATGTGTTTGCTTTACCAGCACAATCATTCCCAGGGCTGTATTTCCATCACATTATCCAAACGATTGCTGTAGATCCATTGAGAGGATATGTATTCTTTTGTTATGGGAGGCGGGGGTTGCTCAGGGGGAGTGTGCGTACCTTCACTTTGTAAAGTCACAGATCCAATCTGTAACGCTATTGTAACCTCTGGTGTGAAATCTCGTACAGCCCACAGCTCAGTGGCTTTAGCAGCTCAGCTGTGAAATTATATCTGTTCTACCTCTTGAGAGCTCCAGAGAGGTGGGATGTGTGTGTGTGTATGTGTGTGTGGAAGACTGTTAGTGGTCTTTGTGGGAAAAGTAGGGAGAAGAAAAGAAGGTATAATAAGTGGTTGGACAGATCAAGAGTAAAAGCTGTTTAAAATCCATATGTATTCCTCATCGAAGGCCTTGCTATTGCATTCCACAGCTGAGTGATTCTCAGCCTCCAGCCACTGTGTCTCTGTGTCCTTGGAACAGTCCAACAGAGGAACAGAGACAAGCTGTGGGGCTAGAGGACTCACCCGAAGAACCTGAGGCTGTTTATACATGGGGCAACTTTTTGAGCAATGTTGCCGTCAACAGGCAACCAGGTGAGACACAGGGCCTACGACCGATCTAAAATATCCAGATAGAAATTTGTTACCCATTCTCAATGAGAAAGTGCCCAAGCAACATTGCTCAAAAAATGTTGCCCCATGTATCATCAGCCTCACAGTGTAAAAATATAGTAAATAGGCAAAACCCAATTGCAGATTATGTACATTGGCTCAAAAACTTATTTGCACACGTTACAATGTCTTAAAGGGGTCATATGATGTTGCTAAAAAGAACATTATTTTGTGTATTTGGTGTAATGAAATGTGTTTATGCGGTTTAAGGTTCAAAAAGTAAGTTTCCACATACTGTACATTATTATTTCTCCTCTATGCCCCGCCTTTGGCATCAAAAGTGTAAACAAATTACACAATACTTTTAATTTAAGGTATTAATTAAATCATTTAACAATTTTGTTTTTACATACATATTGAATAGTGATAATATTAAAAAATATATTATTTTATGAAAATAAAATTGTGTATACATATTTTAATGTTTTAACGTATATTTTCGATGTTATTTTTTAACAAATATAATACTAATATCATTTTAATTGTATTTTTAAGCATATTAAATATTGTAAATAATTTTGCAAATGTGAAGGTGAAAAGGTGTTCCTGTAAAAGGTTCACAGCACAACGATGTAAAGATCCGTTGCACGCAATGATGGCTAATCAGTTCCATGACTGGATTTTGGAATGCCAGACACAGCTTTATAAAATGAACCATGAAAGCTAATCAGATTTTTACTGCAAGGATGATTTCATTTTGTGCAGAACCAGTGTGGTGATTAACTCCAAATTACATTAAAAAGGCTGCTTCACACTGGGGATAATGAAATATGAAATCGGTAGTTTTTCAGTTGATGGAGAGCGTGTAGGTGGCTGGGAAGATGAAGGAGAAACTCTGTGGATATTGGGAACACTTATTTGGAAAGCCTTTGTTATGATTGGAACGTCTTCCAGCTGTCGTCACCTTTATTACCACCTGTTTATTGTAGCTTTGGGAGTGATGAGACAATTCAATTTTTTCCCCTCCAAGCACATATACACATAAAACGGGCTCTTTATGACGCTTCTAATCCTTTATGAAGTGCATGAACAGACTGTCTGGACATAAAATATTAGGTTTAAGGCCTCTGAGAGACAAAGAAAAGGGGAAGAACGAAAAACGGTTGTTCATTTTTTTTCATTCAGGTTTGTCTCTATCCGTGCCCTTTCAGTAACCACTTTAAGTGGTGTCAGATGCAAACAGACACATGAACCACGATCCAAGCCTAATTGCTCCTCAGCTCATTTAAATCGCTAATGAGATACCTTGAAATCATTCCCATGCTGAGGTGAAGACGACAACCAATCAGATGAGAGAGAAGAGCAAGGCCCTATATAAGCCCTATATATATAAGCTGTTGCAGTGTAATTCTTTGTCTTCTAATATCCAGTGCAGACAGGATATGCCCCTATTAAGTGAAGGTGCGGGGGTCGTTTCTTTTTAAGAAAAATAGTGTGCACTTTTTAAAACCTGCAAATGAAATTCCCAGGTTTTAGTGTGATAAAAAGTCTGTTAATCAGCTTCTTAAAAATGTCCTACATTTGTCTTCGTGAACTAAGCCGGCGTGTAATTGCTCTTTTGACACATGAATGTGTGTGTTTGTGTGTGAGAGAGAGCTCTTGAGCGGCCCCAGAGGTAATTTTCACCCGTCTTTGCATGATTTTCTCTCCTGGTGAGATGCAGAGTAACACAGAACAAGTGTAATATCACCTTTTGGAGATATCAGGGCAACTTTTATTTAACACTCAATAAATAACAAACAATTTTCAGTATTTATGTGCTGCTTTTTTATCAGCAGTGCCTGAAAATCATCTCAGATTTCTCTCCCATAAGAGTTCACACGTAATGATAATGGCATAGCTGATAAATTCTGTTACGTGTTGAAATAAGCAAGTAAACAAACAAAAATAAATGAGAATAACAACTTGTAATTTCATTACAGGTAAAGGAATAGTTCACCCAAAAATGGAAATTTGCTGGAAATGTATTCACCCTCAGGTCACCCAAGATGTACAGTCAAACCAAAATTTATTCAGACACCTTCAACATTTCTCACATTATCACAGTTTATTCGCTATAGTTTAGAAAATGGTAATACAATATGCCATGAACTAATTCATCTTGATAATCACAAATAAAAACAGTCAAACCAAAATTTATTCAGACACCTTTAAAATGTATCACATTATTACATTCACATCACATTATTAAACCATCAGTTTGCCATCGGTGGATATTGATGTGAGAGGGCAAAAGGGAATGGTCTTTTTTACGCCTTAATGATGGCTTTGTTTCTTACAAACACAGCTTTTCACTTCAATAAGATATTACTTGATGTTCTGTAGTCATGTGGATTACTTGTGGATTATTGTGATGTTTTTATCAGCTGTTTGGACTCTCATTCTGACGGCACCCATTCACTGCAGAGGATCCATTGGTCTAGAAGTGATGTAATGCTTAATTTCTTTAAATCTGTTTCAATGAAGAAACAAACTCATCTACATCTTGGATGGCCTGATGAGGATTAGTCATTTTTTAGAAAATTTTCATTTGTGGGTGAACTATTCCTTTAATAGTTAGAGCAATTTGTAGCAGCTTTCAAGACATCATTGCCTTTCAGTGACTCTTTGCCTTCATATTTTGGGCTTTCTATTCTTTGTGTCATGTGAAATGGCTCTTCCCTCTCACTGTAAGAGGAAATGAACTCAGTGGTGTGTGTTTAGTACCCCAACTGCTGCTGTAGATCAGGCTAGTGGCTCTCCGAGGGGCCGTCAATATGTCCTGTGCAAAAAAGCAGCCTGTCTCTAGCCCCCATGACTCTAACCCTGATAGCTCATGTCTCTCACAGTTCATTTACAGAGCCATGGATGAAAAGTGTGTATGTTTCTCTCTTAAAGTACAGATACATTGTACCCATGATGGTGTGTTTAACCAGGAGTCAATCTGGTAATGATGCATCCATATGCAGTATATTTTCTGCACTGGGGTCGTGACCTTGTCTCAGCCCAGGCTACAAAGGCAATATCTTAGAGGAGATTGCAGGTGACCTCACTTCTTCCTTCCACCGACATTACGCGTTCCGCCACAATAAGCCATTTGTATTCCTCTCATGTATGAAACTCCAGGCTGGCGAAATTACTTTCATCCAAATTATTTTTGTGACCCAAGGATATATCCTATCAGTCCTTACCTTTTTAAGTCACTCTTTTCCTTCTTCATTCATCGCAGGCTCCAGTGAGCTGGCAAAGGGAATGTGTGTGTGAGTAGTTTGACTTTTCCCCCCCTCTAAGCCGTCTGTTTCCTTTGGCAAACACTGCCGTGTGCTTTCACTGTTTATTAACTGCCTCTCGGGTGCTCTAACTTTTTCTTGGAGCCCTGTTCATGAAGTTTAACAAGATCTTTCTGTTTTAAAATCAGCTTGATTTAGTTTCCAGATGCTGCGACCCTCCTCAGGCTCTGCTGGTTAAAGTTTTGTGTCCTCAGTCAAATGTGTAACTTCAAGTGCGAAATATTGATATACTCATATAGCTTAGGAGGGTGAAAGAAAGAGATATTAACAATTTGCACTGTTTTGGTTATAATTGTCAATGTAGAATTTTAGTATAATTAATCATTTAAAATATTTTTGAAAGACATCTTTAATGCTCACCAAGGCTGAATTTATTTGATCAAAAATAAGAAAAAAACAGTAATATAGTGAAATATTATTACAACCTTTACTTTTCAACAGTACATGTATTTAAATAAATAAATAAATCCTTAATTTATTAAACAAGTATTTAAATAATTATTTTTTATTTATTTTTTGTGTGGCGCACAAAAGTAGATATTTTGAAGAATGTTCATGCTGCTCTTTCTACACAAGTTTGTAAAGTCCCTACAGCTCAGCATATGGTTGAAACAACATTAGGGTGAATAAATAGAAGAATTTATAGTTTTAAATGATTGTTGAAGCTTTCACAACGCTTTCATTCAGATTAGAGTAACCACTCAAACATTTTAGATTACAGCAGAGGCGAGAATAAGCCCAGCAGCCATGACAGCTCAGATTTACACAGTGTTGTGTTTAATTCAGAGCAAAAAGAGAGAGAAAGACATATTGTCAGCGTGGAGCTGCTTTATAAACAGTCCCAATTAGCATGACGGATGGTTCCTGCCTTCGATACCGTCCCACGAGGACGTGAATATACAAGTCCTGTAATGCTACAAACAAACAGACAGGAATTTTTCATTCTTGCCGTCTCACAGCGTGCCTGCTGTTTTTTATCATACCTGACAACCTGTGTTATTTTAGGGAAGAGGGCTTGTGGGACAGATCGACAATGGATTGCATGAGTAGGTGTGGTGGAATGATGAGCCGGAGATGGAAGTGTGTGTGTGTGTGTGTCTACGCTTAATATTGAGCAAAGCCTCTTGTGGGATAGAGCCGAGACGTGCAGTGATGTTTTCTCTTTTCCCAGGGGATCTTTCCACATCCTTCCTTTCCTAGCCACTAACCAGACAGGATGCTCCTCTCACAGCCGATCTGCCTGACAAATGGGAAGCAGACTTAAAAAAAAAAAGCAGTGCTCTATTTCATCTTATTCCAGCAGGTTTCACTTTGATATGCAGCAAAATAGCTCTGTCTCATTAACCTCTGATTTTCTCTTTGATTTCTCTTCTGAGCAAATTCCAGCAAATCTTGCTACCAAAAGTTAATGTAAAATAAATAGCATCCAGTTTGTATCAAACTGATATTAACAAAAACAACATAATGTTATTTGCCTTTATCAAAGTAATGTATAGTAAAGCAGTGTATCGAATAAGGGTCCAAAATTCACTTTGTCACAGTGGTGAGTGATTTAACCATTTACATTTTTAAAACTTTTTACTTCTTTGGAATGATGTGAAACTTCATGACTTTTGTGGCATTTACTTTGTAAACACACACACACACACACACAAATCGTGAACAATGTTTGAAAAATGGTCTTAAAAAAGTCACACTACAGATCATGCTCAAAAATGACCACCCTTAGAAAATGAATGGGAAATATAAAAAAATATATGAAAATGCAGACTCAACTCATGTATTTTATTTTTTCTAATATTTGTATTATTGTAAATTGAAATAAATAGTGCATAGTTGAAAGGAATATTGTTTAATACAATGAATTCCCCTAAAAATACAAAATATTAAAGAAATATATAACTAAAGTACAGTACATTCATTTAAAAATTGCTGATAAACAGTATGTGTGACTCACAAATAAGCAGCATCAGAGATTTAAGAAAATTGTATTGACATAAATATTTCATACCAGCCAAGAAACTGTATTTAGAATGTTTTTAATGAAAAAAAAAGTAAATAAACTCTGGTCTGGAGGGATGCATGTTAAATGTCAGCCAATCAAATTTGAAAAACACAGCTAAATGTTGAATAAATGTATATTTGGAACCATTGTCCATGTTGGAATTCTTAATACCAGTCACTTTTTACTCTCATTTGGCGTGTGTTAATTTTGGAGCCTGCTTCAAATGCTTCATAATTATGCTAAGAAACTCATTATTAGGAACATACCCTGAGGACAGTAATGAGTTTGCCTTTTGTCATTCTATATTTATAAATTAATTTTGCTAGGGTCAAATACAGCCCTGAGGACATCTGTTTCCATAGCTGTAAATCAGGATGATAATTGTAGTGAATGGCAAGTGATTCATCACGCGTGTCTGTGTGCATGCAAATATCTGTCTATATGTGTGTACTCTAATGTAAAGCATCTCATGTTAATTGCACAACTCAGATTTGTCATAATGAAATCAGCTGATATGCATTTCATGTGTTTATATAGATAAAAAGGAACACACACACACACACACACACACACACACACCAGTGCTGTCTTTCATACTTTTGACTGCTCATCTTCAGGTCTGATATTCGATAAACAAGAAAGGAGAAAAAGAATTATCTTTAGTGATGACAAGAATTGATTTCCAATTACCTCCAAGAAAGGCTGCATTATCGCGTACGACTCAGGCCATTTGGTCTATATTACTGCGCCAGCCTGAGGCTGTAGATCAAGCCGACAGCTGTCGGAACATGGACGAGTGCTCACACTGACCACGGACTGAGAAGGACATGCAGTCTGAGTAGCTCTATCAAACACACGCCGGAAACAGACCCTGAAGAGTCAGTTTTTTAATTTCTCATATTCTCATGATAAGAGCTGTATAAAATTATAAGAAGCTCTTACAAGGTTTTCTTTGGAACTGGTTGCCTAGAGCAATGGCCAAATATAAATTAAGATGTCCTTGCAATTGACCAATCAGATGAAAGTATGTTTCTGATTGGTCAATCATTCTGTCCAACAGTCTGGTATTTCTAAAAAAAAAAAAAAACGCATCTGTGTAACTGAGCTACTTTATTTATTTATTGCATTTAAAATTGAATGGAACAGTCTTTGCACACTAGTCTGAAATTTTCATATGCGTTTTTCGTATTCATCATTGTCATGCACAGAAACCTTGCACACTGAGTCAAAATGCTTGCCTACGGATGTGAAAAATGCAGAAAATCCAACTTGATCCGAATTTTTTTATGACACAAAAGTTTCAGAGGCAGTCTGTAAACGTTATTGACACAACGTGAGGTCATATTTATTGTTTAACGTGCAAAAATTTCGGACTCAGTGTGCAAAGACCTTGACATGTGAAAAAGTCATTGCAGAATGAGTTAGAATTAATACATTATTAATAATTACAATTATTAATAATACATATTACATACAGTAACACATAATACATCAAGTTTTTGTTTGTTTGTTTTACCCTAAAATAAAATTTTTAATTCATTCCGATTGTACACTGACTTCTGTTTCCTACCAAACGTCTATTGTGGGAGTTTGTATAGTTTGATATGCGGGTACGAAATTCCGTGAAAATGGCGAATAGCAAATGCATGTGTACAGCTATCGTACAGTTACACTGTAGTAACTTCCACTCATTTAACTATAGGCTTTAGCATGGGCGTCGCTAGGCCATTTCTAGGGGGGCTAAAATTTTGAGATTAGTTCCATACACTGTACACAATTCGTGATCGCCTGCAGTCCCCTTTAAATTTCATATGAAAATGGCAGCAGACTTCGATCGGCTCCTCCCCGTCTTTCAGCGCATTCTTTTTCAATCCACAGAGTGCAGCAGCGCAGAGCGAGAAACAGAGGACAAGGTGTGTGTTTATCGATAGATTGTTATAATATCTGCATCTGTGCAGTTCTTTGTCATAAATGCACTTTACAAAATATCATGGGGGAGCAATCGGTTCCCCATCTACTGTAGCCTAAGTTTTCGCTGCGTTCACCCCTCAACACACCACAGGTTTCTTCCAGTGAAAATGAAGCACAGATGAACGCATATACTTTATAAAACGATGTTGTAATTTACATTTGAATATATATACCCATTTTACCCTTGGGGGCTGAAATATACCCATTTTTCATACCCATTTTATACCCTTGGGGGCTGAGCCCCCCTAAATGGAAAATCCTGGAATCGCCCCTGGGCTTTAGTTAGGTTAGACGTCATAATAAATAAAAGATGTTTTGTCAGCTGAACAGTCAATATATTGTTAAACAACAGTACAATTCACTGGACGCATTGTAGGCTACTTCTATCCCTCACAACCCTTGATTTCATTCCTGGCAAAAAATTAAATATGGCGCTATCCCAACTAATGTCTACAGGGGGCTCCAAAGTCGCAAAAATACACAAAACTACATACAGTTGTTTTAATGTAAAAATATTATTAAATAGCCTACACAACAGTAAGCAAAACTATGAAATAGTAAATTGCAATCACATCTCATCACAATTTGAGTCATGCTGCTGTCGATTCTTCGTAATGCATCTTTCTCATGTTCTCTCCTTTAGCGCATTTCCAGAGGCAGCATATCAGGTCCGGCGTCAGACTCAGATAGTGGCGCTCTATTAGACTCTATTCTGTATAAGAGTGTATTTTTATCTTGGGCTTTGGCAGGCAGAATAAATGGAGGCTCATTAGTTAGCTGTAATGTCTCTCACTCTGTGGTCTGTGAACACGCCGTTGTTTGGCATATTGAGGAATGACCTGAGCAGGGCTGTGTGTGTACAGAGCTGGAACTGAATACCGGCTTGTCATCAGGGGGGGATTTAGAGTTGATGCAGGGATTTAGTGGCAGTGGATAAATGTGTGTGTGTGTGCTTCTGTAAAAGCACTTTAACCGTGCTTTTGGAAAATAAAGTATGTGTGTCTGATACAGTACTGCTGTCTCCACAACAGTTTGAACTTCTGTTCTGAATGTCTGAACTTCTAGTGTTTGAACACCAGTTTGGGGCATTGGGATGACAGAAAGGACAGAAACATAAACAGACATAAACAATTCTACTATATAATGCAAATATATATGCAATATGCACTAATGCAAATTGAAATAAGCACTTTTTCAAAATAAACGTTTAAAGCAGTGTTTTATATAAAATAATAAAAAATAATATGTAAAATATAAAGAAGATTTTATGTAATTTATTATTAATTTATCATTATAATTATATAAAATTAATAGTGTATTATATATTAAAAACTAAAATATGTGTCTTTT
>NW_015635523.1:2449093-2483551 GCF_001515625.1 Sinocyclocheilus rhinocerous
CACACACACACACACACACATACATACAGTTATGTACAAATGTATTTTATATAATATACAAATTACATATCTATAATTTATTATATAATAAATTTTACATAATCTTAGATTATATAATATGATAAAATAAGAACATAATATATTATATAAATTATATATATATAATTTATTATATAAAACATTATTATATAATGCATTTTTACATAATTGTATGTAATACGACATGATAAAATAATATATATTATTTAAATAAATTTAAATAAATATGTAGGCCTATATATTTTATAAATTGCACACAATTGTATAGAATATTTTTATTTATTATAAATTATGTTTTTCTTTAATTATAAGTAAATGACTTCTAAAACCCTGTTTACAGAACCAAAAAAAAAAAAAGTAATGTAAGTTTATGAGGTTTTTCAAATGTTTTTTTGTCCAACAGGCATAAAACACAAGTCATATAGTTAAGAAAAGAATTATGACACCTCTCCTTAAAAAGCCACATTTATGTCTGTAAAGCAAATGGTGCAGGACAACTTAAAAATATCCTCAATATGTAGCTAAACTGCCCTGTATCCTTTTGCATCATAAATATCAAACTGAAACCTCAGAGGTGATGCAGGGTCTAGCAGTGTTTTTTTATCACCATGACTGAAAATAAAATCTACTGATATGTGAACAAAAGCTCTTTCCATTTTATCAGGGAAATCTTATTTTGGAGGGCACATCAGGAGGGACATTTCCCTTAATGTCCTCGCCTCGCGACAGCTGTGGTCTGATATATTCCCATATAAAGCGATAAGACACGGACGATTCCTCTGTAAACCCTAGAGCTTGTCTGATAACGGCTTCACTGATGAACAGGCCTCTGTGAAACCGGTCTGGACTGTTTGCCACTTAATTCAAGAACATCAGCATAACCCATTAGTTTCTCATTTCAAAGGCTCCTATTTGTGTCGACAAGCATCTTGTGCGCAGGCTGTAATTTCCTGCAAAATGCCTGCCTGCATTTTACATCGTTTCAAATAATGACAGCTGCATGATGCATGAAAAGGGGAGAGTTAATACACAGAGCCTTTCAAATGTCAAGCAGTCCGCTGTTCACGTAAACACAATGCCTGAGTCGCAGCATAAAAGCCTTTATGAAGGCGTCTAATGCAAATCCCATAGATATTAAACCCTGTTAATTTTCAAGAGCATCCAGGGGGCTGCATTTAAAACACTTACACCTCCTACTTACATACTGTATTTACTTCTTATGGATTGTTTATGGATAAAGTGCAGTTCGATCTATATTTCTTCCTTTTGCTGTGACTTTTTGACTAGCCTAACTACTGTGTGACAGCATTTACAATTGATAAATCCTAACCTCACAGCAGAATACTGCTTCGATAGGGACTTTCTTTTTAATAGACCCCGTTCATATGTTACTTCAATTACAGCGGAGCTGCAGAGTGGCTGTTAACTGCAGTGTGCACACTGACCTCGCTTAAGAGCACTTCATTAATGAAAGCTGATAATGGACACAGACCAATCTACGATCTGAGCTCTTTAAATAAAGAAGCCCTCTGAAGGGGCTCTGGAAACAGAAGTATTGTTTTAAGATTTAATTTCAAACAGAGTTCACAGTTCATTGACACTTTTGCAAGCCTGTTGTCATTTCTCAGTATACTCATGCATATAATAATAAATGTGTTCACAAAACAGGTGGTACTACAGCGTTAGTTAGCAGAGTGAGATGTGCAAATGACGGAAAGCACATTAGAAATAGATATGACATGCATTTCTTATTTGCATTTTGTACATATATTTACAGTTATGCTGAAAAAAAAAATGTGTTACTATCATGCCAAATAGCTGGTTAATTCACCTAGGCAGAAAATGAAATGATAAAAAGAAGAGGAAAATAAAGACTCATATCAGTATGCAACAACTGAATCATAACAAATCGTGTACATTTTAAATATAAAGAATACACAGAATTGAGATCACTCACAATTACACATATGCATGGTTGCACACTTCAAGTAAAAACAATAAATATCATGGTTATTAGTGGTTCGTAGTATAATTAAGAATTGCTTGTACTTAAGCAGTACAACACGAGTGAGAATGCTGTTGTTTTCAAAATATATGATATTCAGCGAAAATAGCAGGATTGCTAGTGTTATATTGATTTTTATAGAAAGACAGTTAAATAAACAAGAAATTAATATTAGGTTATATTCATTTTAGACTCAAACTAGCCAGTTATTTTGTCTGTATTTGCTCCTCCAAACAAATCGAAACAGAATCAATCATATCTGAGCACCGACAATAACTATAGTTTCTGAATGAATCAGCATTTTTGAACGAATCGGTTAAGTGAACCAGTCAATGTCTCTCAATCATTCCTAAATGAATCAGCATTTTTGAACGAGCCAATGATTCACTTTTGCTCCTGAATGAAATTAAATCATTACACTTCAAGTAAAAACAATAAATATCATGGTTATTAGTGGTTCTTAGTATAATTAAGAATTGCTTGTATTTAAGCAGTACAACACGAGTGAGAATGCTGTTGTTTTCGAAATATATGATATTCAGCGAAAATAGCAGGATTGCTAGTGTTATATTGATTTTTATAGAAAGACAGTTAAATAAACAAGAAATTAATATTAGGTTATATTCATTTTAGACTCAAACTAGCCAGTTATTTTGTCTGTATTTGCTCCTCCAAACAAATCGAAACAGAATCAATCATATCTGAGCACCGACAATAACTATAGTTTCTGAATGAATCAGCATTTTTGAACGAATCGGTTAAGTGAACCAGTCAATGTCTCTCAATCATTCCTAAATGAATCAGCATTTTTGAACGAGCCAATGATTCACTTTTGCTCCTGAATGAAATTAAATCATTCAATTGATTCACTGATTCACTCATAAAGACTTGTCACTTGTCGCCACCTACTGGTGTAACAAGAATATCGTAAATACATGAGTTCCGTAGACTCTTATAAATCTTTCTAATGAATCTTTGTAAAACAAATGCAAACGTTTGGCTTAATACAAAATAAACTAAAAATGTTTATTATGTATTATGAATGACACTATGAATCTGATATAAAAAAGACTCAAATGAGGACCTTTTGTGGGGGAGGGGTTGACTGATAATGGAGGAAACAACTCTGATTACTGAGTGATGATTTAGCTTATATGGCCAGCTAACATCGGATCGATCGAATAATAAAGACTGTGAGATTAAATGAGGGGCATCACACAGCCACAGGCAGAAAAAAAGATAACGTGAGAGACTAAAAATCAATGGAAAGAAATTTATGCTCAGCTGTATTTTTTAAAAGCGTGTTAAAAACTCAGGACGGCAGAAAGAGCACTTATCACACAATGAATGACCTGCAGATATAAGCCCGGTTTAATGGGGTGTCTGGGAAAGCCATTAAAAGTGCCCAGCCATCATTAATGGAGATCTCATATCGTGTCAAATGGGCTTGTTCAGGCATCAATTCACACATTGTAGCTGTTAAAGCTAAATTCAATCAAAATCCCAATAACTATCTTTTAGTGGTACTTAATCAAAACACGATCAGAATATGAACAGGAAATCATCAACAAATGTAGAAAAACGATTCAAAATACAGTTTATTCCTTGATAGGGAAATATTGCATATTAGGAAAAAATATTTTTGTTACTGTTGTTGCAGTTATGGAGTTATGAACAGGCCCACACAGATCCTGCATTTCCAGAAAGCTCCACAAATTTCCACAGCATTGGAATGTGTGTTGTTTACAAAGTCGAACACAACCTTGTGTGTATGCTTATGAAATGTTTTGGATAATGTCTTAGTGCTTTCACTTACAAATACTTTCAGCACCATTCTACCATATTTCAACCCATTAAGCAGATTTCCCCTCAAAAATAAGCAGTGAAAATGTGGAAAAATCACAGATTTGGTCTGGGCCTGGATGTGGAGTGCTGATGGAAATGAAGTCTAAGCTTGAAGCTGTTTCTCACTGTGAGGGAATGTCATGGCCTGAGTTTGTCGCCTGGCTATATTCTCATTTTTTCCTGTTCTTGGCTTATTATCATGCAGTTTATAGTTTCATATTAATGCACTCTTGGTTTTAGGCCTGGTACTAAAACACGATTAAGCAGCTGGTTAGTTAGAAGTTGGAACTAAAAGCTGTGTGACTTTTTTTGGAAGTTTTTATGGTGGTGAGATAATGAGCACAACTGCTCTGAGCAAATCCTATTTGAGGATCCCTTGTCAGATCAGAAATCTCACATTATTAGTCTCTATATACTTTGGGTTACTTGTATGATGCATGAGGAGAAGGGGTGAACATTTTAGATGACATTTTAGAGATGATACATATAGACACAAACACACCAGTTTAAATGCAGACATTGCAAACTCTAGACATCTCAGGCCCCTTTCCTCCATCTTTGCTGGACATACATCTTTTCACTTGTGAAGGTCAATTCATTTCACGTGCAGTTTATAGTTTCATATTAATGCACTCTTGGTTTTAGGCCTGGTACTAAAACACGATTAAGCAGCCGGTTAGTTAGAAGTTGGAACTAAAAGCTGTGTGACTTTTTTTGGCAGTTTTTATGGTGGTGAGATAATGAGCACAACTGCTCTGAGCAAATCCTATTTGAGGATCCCTTGTCAGATCAGAAATCTCACATTATTAGTCTCTATATACTTTGGGTTACTTGTATGATGCATGAGGAGAAGGGGTGAACATTTTAGATGACATTTTAGAGATGATACATATAGACACAAACACACCAGTTTAAATGCAGACATTGCAAACTCTAGACATCTCAGGCCCCTTTCCTCCATCTTTGCTGGACATACATCTTTTCACTTGTGAAGGTCAATTCATTTCACAAGTAATTGCACTTCAAGGTTCTTAATTTTAATGAGATAGTTAATCATTTAATTCCCAACCATATCAATAAACCCTGTCAAAATTATTCTTTATTAACCTCATAATTGTCAAACCTCATTAGAGCAAATGGGCAGTTATAGTGTATAGCTGAGCCCAGGTAATGAAGGGTGGATCCAATCGCTGTTCAGGGCCTTTAATTCCTGTTTCTCACGCTGTGAATTATCCATCCTCTGTGGAAAGCATTCTGATGCTGTAGACCATCATAAAGACCCTGGAGCTGGAAATTACCTGTTTAAATCACAAAACATTAATCACCTTTCCTCATTAAGCCCAAATCAATCAGGTCTAAATAGCTGTCCATCATTATGTACAAAAGTTAATACAATCTGCAATCAATGCTTTAATTTTCCAGAGAATAGAATGTTAAATGAATGAATATAAAAACAATGTACTATCTTAAAAATATTACAATAAAAGGAGATCATTTTCTGTTTATTTTAAATTTGGGTTTGACTGTAGCCCTGTAGTGTCAGACCTAAAATCAAGGTGACTGCATTTATAAGATTCATTCTTCATTCTGCCTTCTTGCTCAAGTCCCAGAACGCATAAGACTCTTAATAGATTTCATGTTCACCTGCGCATGTCAGCGGAAGTAAAAACCTGGTGAAGCAGCACGCGACTCTCACTCCGCTCCTGAATATTTCAGTATTTAGATTACCTGCAGCAGCATTGCTGAAGATTTGTTGGAGCACCTCAGACAGGAGTGTAGCGTAAAAACCAAGCAGGTGGGTTTTGAATTAAAGATGAGCCGTGGGGTTTAAGAAACGGATTCGACATGAATTTTTTATCTGAATCTGCCAGATGAGCGGACTCCACTTACCAGATGCAGTTACACTGTTGGCCACTGGGTGGTACTGTTCACCCGTCAATATTTGTGTTAAGGGCAACAGCACTAAAAACGCCGTTTTGGTTGCGTTTGTATTTGGTCTATGCTTGTTTTTCCGACGTAATTTTACTCCGTATACAGAATAGCAGTAATCGATTCAATATAAACAAGCAAATAAATGTTAAAGAAATCCACCAAACTATTTTATATGGCTCGTTATAGGCCTTATAGCCCTTATATATATATATAAACGGGTGCATTTTAGGCCTGGTTTCTGATAACATGCGTATAGTACCGTCTTCATATTTACCTACTACCTACCTACCTGGTTGTTTTTGTTTAATACATTTAAAAAAAAAAATCACAGTTTGAAGAAACAATAATTGGAGGATACCTTACTGTTGCAGACCACCTGCTGAAGACCATTTCATACAGGTTGGTGACATCTGAATTTGTGCTGTAATGGATGTAATCATATTCAGGAATGAGCTATTAAAAAACATATTTTTCTGAATTTGATTCCTCTCAGTGTCTGTTGTAGCTTATTAGTTCACCCCAAAAATAAAAGTCTGTCATTTCATTTGGAGAAAACAATATTGTGGATTAAGGGCGCATATTTAGGTCGGAAGCAACGGTTTGAAGTAAAAAAAACAAACAAAAAAAAACATCTTAAGGATGAATTTAAGCAAATAACTGACACGCAGTTATTTGCTTTACAAGCTGTTAATGGATGGACTGGAATCATGTGGATTACTTGTGGATAAGTGTCATGTTTTTATCAGCTGTTTGGACTCTCATTCTGACGGCACCCATTCACTGCAGAGGATCCATTGGTGAAGAAGTGATGTAATGCTACATTTCTCCTACAAATCTGTTCTGATGATGAAATAACTCATCTACATCTAGGATGGCCTGAGGGTGAGTAAATTTCCAGCAAATTTTAATTTTTGCGTGAGGTATTCCTGTAATGTTCAAATACACCTACAACACAGGCTAAAACAACGTGTTGTAGTGGTTCGCCTTTACATATCAGGTTGGACTAACTGTGTGTAATGAACAATATGTTGTAGTTCACAGAAGTTTTTTACATTTTTATTGTTTTATTCTTACATCCTCTGGTGCTATATTTTGTTTGTCTTCATTTATATCCTTAGCTACCTGCTGTAATTATGATAACATATGCACTTTCCACAACATAACATATACAGGTTGCTTTGGTAATCGCCTGCCAAGAAAATAAATGCAAATGTAATTAGGCGGTGTGATTGGATTATACAGTATGGCACAAATATCTCTAACCATGAATAGAATTAGAACAGCACTTTATTGCCACTCTAGAGTGCAGTAGCTTTGGGTTTCGAGCTGAAAGCAGGGGTTCTGCCGGCCTGCTTGTCTTGGCACAGATGGAGTTTGTCTTGGATTGAGGAGTCGACCATCAGAAAATCAATGAACCGTACTGCGATCTAGAAGTAGTGTTCATTTCCATAATCACACACAGGCTTTTAATGGGGATTGCAGAAGGATTTTGTGGCCCTCACACTTTCTCTTTCTCTCTCTCACTCTCATTTCCTTGTGTACACACACATATTCACCCCGCATTTTTAATTCTCAATTTAAATGGGTCTCAACAAACAGCATTCGATAATCCTGCCCAAATTCAGTGCGAATCCCAGCAATCTGTGGACCCTCTTCAGTCACACCATGTGCTCTCTGTCTCCTCTCACTGTGTTTGGAGCACGTTTAATTCTATTTCAACTCGATTTACTAATATTTTTTTTATTTAAAAACATTAGCTCTTTAACTTTAATGAATTAATTAATGATACACATCTATACACATCTCCGACTCAAGTCTGATTCACAAGCACTCGATTCAGTATCTGTATGCACAAAATATTCCATCCATACTTCCTGAAATATATTAATATACTCCACCCACAAGTAGTTACGTCATCTTCATGTTGAATCGGTAACTAGCTTTGCAAATTCAGGATATTTAAGGTATCACATTGATTCAAACTGCTTTTTTTCCTTCTGTTTCTTGCTAAACTGTTTTTCCATCTATCACACTATGACGCCAGCCTCAGGTAAAAGAGGCTGTAGATTTATCAGCTTATTTTTTCAGAGTTGATTTTATGCTATATTTCACAGATGTCACTATTGTTAAAATATACAATTTCAGTACTTACTCATCTTCCTTGTTGTGTTAACATATAGTCTGAAGTCATTTGTATGAAAGACTGTCCTTAATTAACTTTTTATTAACGTTTTTCGGATGTTATGTTTTGGTTAACATTACTAAATGTAAGTATTTTTATTATTTACTGACATTGACTGTAACATTCGCCCACGTGTACTTGTGCATGTACTGTAATTTAATTGCATCTGGCTCAATGAATTTGGTGTGTCAACAGTGTTTGAGGCAAAGTTTCAAAGCTTTAGGCTAAGCGTTTTCTGAATAAATGAACAAAAACCACAAGTGTTACAATCATCCCTGCTCCCTGCTACATAATCAATAATAATAAGCTTAGATAAATCAACTTCTGGTTCCTCACAGCAGGGACGGAGGAGATGAAATAGGCTGCTTCGGATTTCCACAGCTGTAAATTCTGTATCACAGCAGGTTGTTTAAATTCCCATCCAGTATGGTCACATCTCCTCTTCTCATTCAGCATTCTCTGGGCTCTTTCTGAAACCCAGATGGACAGGCAGACAGATGAAGGTGTATTTGTCCATAGGCTTCCTTTCTCTGCCTTCCTCCACCTCATTAAATACAGCATATCGCTTCCCTTTATCTCTCCATCCTCCCTTTCCTCTGTTTGCTGCTCTCTGTCTGTCTCTGTGTCTCATGTTTCCTCTTTTTAACGTGCTATGTCAGTGCTGTGTAAAGGTGCTCTCTGTTGCTCCGAGGGGCTGTTTGTGTTTGAGTGTCTGTGTCTTCATCTTCTCTTGAACGTTCCTATTTCTTTCACCACACGGATAGATACTGCATGTCTAGGGTTGAAGCAAAATGTTGGTCGTTTGTTTTTCCCAGTGATTTTCTCAGGAGAGAATTTCTAGTGAATCTTTATAAAGCAAGGCAGTCTTGGCATAGTTATAGCCCTGTCAGTGAAAACCTTCTGTTTGTTCCCTATGAAAACAATCTCCAAAGAGTGTATATAGACAAAATGGAATATCACATGATGTATGCAGGGGCCTCAAAAAGCAGCTGGACAGTGAATTTCATTGAAATAGATGTTATGCTTGGAAGGTTGCTTGTGTCTTTCTTTCAGTTAAATAAAGATTTATTTAATGCAATGAAATTCATACTCATCAGTGTGTCCAAATGCTTTTTGGGCCACTGTGTTTAAAAGTGAAGTACAATATATGTTCATAAATATAAAAAGCAGTTTAATTCGTAATTACTTCAAATGAAAAAAGCAGGATCCGCACTCGATTTTGATTTTTATTGTACAAAAAGCACAAATGGATCAGTAAGATCTGTAAACATTTCGGCACTAGTCTTCCTAGTTTTGAAAAAAAAGATTGATTACATTTTTATAAGTGAGTGCAGATTCTGCTTTTTTTTTTATTTGAAGTCATTTCTGTTCCATGTCATTATGTTAGCTATATGGCATTTTGCTAAATATTACATATTTGTTTCCATTTATTACCAGTTAATTTCTACTTTTCCCTATTATCCAGAATACTTTTCCATTTGTCATTTATTAGATTTTTTTATAGTGTCTGTCTGTCAATATTTTGGTGAATTTTATTGTTAGTGATATTTGATAATAACTGTGACCCCTTGGATTAACAGAAGTGATAGCCTTCAAAATGTAGTAATGAATTTTAAGTTTATATTGTTTTAATTTGTAATTAAGCAATTAAAATTTTAAGTATGCGCAAAAGTCTGTAAAAAAATATGTCCAGATATACCTTATTAATATGAAGTAGTTTTCCATATTGATATTCATAGGTGTTTTACCCATGTTTTGAATTGCGTTGTGCTATGTTTAAGGCTTAAAGGACATGTAGGTAAACTTAACAGACAATGTTCTGGTAGAAAATTACCAGTACGTTTTTCATTAGATGGAATTATATAAGTTATTGATGTATCTGTATTCACTTGATGTGAGCATCAATATCGGCCTTTGAAAACCAATATTAGTTGACTACTAATCATATGATTTGAAAGAAGGGCCTTGTTTGGATCATTTTGATATAGCCATTATATTTTGTTCTTTAGTCGGTTAGATGAAAAGGAAGTCATTTAGTCATTTGAAACCAGAGTAGGCCCATCCAGTTTGCACTTAGTCGCTGTTGTATTTTGTATTTTGAACACCCATACATCACTCCTGTGTGTAAAGTCTCCTTTAACCCGTGTAATGACTGCTGTGATATTGAGCTTGTTTGAATGATGGCTGGTTCGAGCCATGCTTTGATGCTCGTGGAGTGCTGCGGCAGCATCAGATGACCTGACAGGTATCAGGTAATAATGGAGCTGTAGACAGGGGTAGGATTGGTCTCAAGTGCGCTCTCTCTCTCTTTCTCATTGTTTCTCGCTGTGTGTTTCACCTCTCGGTTCTGTGATGAATTATATATAGGATTCAGTCTGGCTGTACATTGGCTTTGGATCAAAGCTCAGGTTCATGTGTGTGTGTACATTATGATGGTCTGTACCTCACATTTCCTTTACAGTTATGCTTTTTAAATAATATTTCCAACATTATTTATTTACTCTGTTCCTAGTGGGCTGTCCAAAACAACACTGAACCCTGACTTTCACTGGTGTCATGTTCTAGTCTTTACTTTTAGTCAAAGCTGAAAAGTCATTTTTATTTATTTATTTTTCTGCCAAATAAAAATGGACTGTTTTCCAATATTTGTGTTTCAGTATGGCAATGTAAAAGTCAGTGAGGTCCAGTGTTGGTTTGGACCCCATTGACTTTTATTGTGCTGTTGAAACAGTTGAAACATTCTTCAAAATATCTTTGTTCCACTGAAGAACAAAAGTCATACAAGTTTGGAATGAGTAAATAATGACATAATTGTAGTTGGATCATTTTAATCATGGTATGTCCTAAGATTACAATGATCGAATCCAAAATGGTGGAAACCGAAGTTTGGTAAATAAAAGTTTTTACAGAAGTTCTCTAAGTCTCGCTGTAATTACAATTCTACAAACGGGAAGGTAAATGCACTACACAGACAGCCCAGGTCACACTGTTTCCATGGCTGGACAACAGAGGATTGCATTTCACTCTTGGCCAAAGTAAATGTGTTGAAAGATTTAGAGCAGCCTCTATCCAAGAGAGCTCTTCACTACTCCTAGGTTTCCTGTGTAAAACAGTCTGAGGAGTTCATCTTCGTGACAAATGTGAACTCTTGACTTGGTGCTGATTAGCCCTGTCAAAACATCTTTGTGTTTCATTTATGGCCCTTCCTTTGTCTCCTCTTTCCTTTTCCTTTCTAGTCGGTTTCGGTATTGACCTTCCTGTGTAACAAGTGAACTCTTTGTGCTGTTCTGCTCTTGTTTAAAGGCCTCCTGTCTGGGTTTAAATGTACAGGCTGCTCATGTGTGTTGTCTGCTGCCAATCAATGTCCTTATGTCCGCTTCTCAGAAACTCACGCTGACATCTCAAGTGCCGGCCCACCTATAGATTCTTCTGTTCAGGTGAAGTGAGCCATTTTGCCTGGGTTTGAAAAATCAGATAAGCTTAAACCGAGGTTGAAAGGCTCGGTTTTCATGCTTGATTAGGAGATTGCTTTTTTCTACTCCAGGCCTTTTCAGTATCATGACTCTAATCAGTTGCTTTTGAAAGCTAATTATGGTTATTCCACTGATAGCATGTGTGTGCGAGTGCAGTTTCTGCCCATGTATTTGTTTGTTTAATGTGTGAATATTCTGAGAATGGTATGTGAGTGTGTTTGTGTGCTTGCATGTGGGTGAAAATGAGCTGTGCGGGCATCTGTAAATGGTGAGATGTTCTCTAGTGACAGACAGTCATAGTGAAAAATAAGGTAGGGGTACATGATTCAGGGATATATCCATACCATATTGGTTATCGGCCAATATTATGTTTTTTTTTTTCATTTGGACTATTTTTATTGTTTATGCTAATTTCCTCTATTTTTACATTTACATTTAAATTATTGTTATTGTCATTATGCACTCACTTTGTTAATCTTAAAAACATTATCTTTAGTAAATCTCAATCATTCTTAAAATGAATTTTCATACTTTATAATTTTAGTGTTTTATTTTTAATTTATTTAGACAAAATAGTATAGAATATGCAATATCTGCAATTTATCATGCAGAATAAATTATTTCCGCTTACAGATTGTATATCCACAGACAAAAAAAACTGTAAAACTACTACAGTATAATAACAATAAAATGGTTCAACATTGTAATGTTGTAATGTAATGTAATTTTACTGTAAAAATATAAATTTGTGGTATTTGGAAGTAACGTGACACATTACATATGGTTATATTTTATTTAAATTGTTTAGTTTTTTATTATATATTTGATTTATATTGTATTTTTGTTTTATTGTAGTTCTTGTTTATTACATTATTTTAGTGTTGTGTGTTACCCTGATTTCGTCTTTTATTTGCATGATCCTGTGTACCATCTATATACGAATATTGCCCATTTTTGAATACGGTTATAAGCTGTAAAATATACAGGCAAATTATTGTCACAGTGAATTTTAACAGTGAATTTCTGGCAACCACAGCTGCCAGTGTTTTAAATCATACGTTTAATGGGATGTTTTCCCAGTGTACTATAGATGTAGTCATAAAAGCGGTTTCTCGTTCAGCAGGCTAGATTTTGGAAAAAGGAGAGGGAGGTGGAAGGGGGTGCACGAAGAGGGCGCTGAAATAGAATTCATTAGTTCTAACGATCCGCCAGTGAAAGAGTTTCCTCCGTTTCCCGCTTACTCCTTTTTATCCAGATGGAACGTAAACAAACACAATCAGAGGCAAATGGGTGCAAATGCGATGTGGCAGAGGAATTGAGCTTAATTTATTAGCAGTGTTTACACGGCCCCCATTTCCTTCACCCAGCTAACATAGCTGACTGAGTGTAAATGAAGGAAATCATCAGGTTCATGCAAAATGTAAATAATTAATCCTGACATAAATAGATGGTGCTATTATGAAAAGCAACTCTGAGTTGATTCAGCCTGGCTGCTTTAAACGAGTGTGTTGTGCAGTTTGACAGTGAGAATTCAATTCCGAGCTCTCGTGGGGTGTATAATGTCGCTTGAGGAGCGAGACATCAATTGGCCTTGAAGGTGGCGGTAATGATGTTTTTCCTGTCAGAGCTTTGAAAGAATAAGAGGTCACACCTGCCCGTGATTATTTTTCATGTAATGGTGCAGCCGAGAGCAGCAGATTCAACAAACAATTTCAAAACAAATCATACTTCTTATTCATTCTCACGCTTAAAATTCATGGAAAAGATTAGATTATAGTGTTTGTGCTTTGAGACATAATCTAGTTATTACAGAGGATGAAATGGCTTAGATTCGCAGGGTCAAGCTAAATGACTCCGCTGAGGGAAAGTGGTTATTGATGGCTCCGGCGTTTCCTCATCAATATTTGTTCCCGGGCAGAGAGGCACTGTGTGAAATATTTATTCTGGTTCTATTCCATCAGTGGCATTCCATTCTCATTCACATTCCACTCCATCGTGTTCCATTAGAATTCTGGAGGGTTCCAGCCTTGCGCGGGGTCTTGATCAACTCCGTTTCCATGGGAGTCTTCGCTTTCTCTGGCAGACTCCAGCTGAGAGAAGAGCTCTTCCAGCACATTCTGTGCAGCCGTCGTCTCGCAGAGAACCCAACGAGTGGTATTTCCTGCCCTCTTTCTTCCTCAACCTAAGCCCTATTCACATGCTCTCTGCTTTTCATCAGAGAGAGAGATTGGGAAGTCAGACCGTAGCTTTTCCGAAAAGACTGAGAATACACTTCTAGTGAAGCTCTGCAAATATTTGATGCTGGTGGACTAATTGACACTAGATTAGTATTCATTTACAAAATAAAGTGTGGGATTTCTTGGTTTGCAGTGCTATGAATTTCCACAGGCGTATCTGACACCTTGTTCTGAATATTATATTTTAGGCTTGTTTCACACTGCATGCATGACTACAAGTAGTAGTGCTAACATGTACCATTTCGGGGTAAATTAGGTTCAAAGATATACCTTTTATCCTTTTTTACACTAGGGTACCACCTCAGTGACAGCTTTGTACCCTTTTTGTGGGTTCAAACATGCAACCTTTTGAGTCCTATCTCAGATATTAACCGCTAAGCCACCCACATTTTTATTCAGATACATTTGATCTTTACACTGACCATGCAAATCGTGATATTAGTCATGCTAGGATTTTGGTGACCATTTGAAAACTGTTTTTTACATATTTTTCCCTTTACATGCAATTTACTGTTGGGAAACACTCTTGCGATTTGGCAAAATGTTTAATTAGCTGAATTAGCATAATAACAGGTTTGACTGCACATGAAAACATCAGAAAAACAATGAAACTGAATTAATTAGCTTCATGAATATTGTGCCTATCATGTCCGGTTGGATGAGATTATATTGATTCAGAGCTGGTACACTGATCTTAGAATGACTGCTACTTTACAAAGGGCGACATGCTTGGTTTGTTTAGTGAACTGAATATACTAATAAAAATAATCACTATTGAGATGCCAAATTGCAGCTCTACTGCAGAGATGAGATTTGGATGGAAATTAAAATCACACAACCTTGTATTTGTCATAAAACAATAGGCCGTTTGGCTATAAAATCAACTACGCACATGTAAATGCTGAAATTACATCACATCCCTGTGTAAATACAATTACTGGCTGTGAATATACATACACAGCTGCAATATAAAGTCTGTAGTGTTCATTATCTTTATTGCTGTAATATTTACTCCTAAAGTACTGTGTGATTGCTTTCATTACTTGCTTTCTAAACTTCTTATACCACCATGAGAGTATCAATTTTTCGCTTGACTTCCCCACATTGCTGACCGTAATGACATGCAGGATCACACACTCATATAGGTATGATTATAATCTCCTAATATCATTCGCGGTCATGCGACCTTATCCACCATGAGACATATGTAATCGACCATCTGATTTGAACTAATCAAAGATGTAATTTGTGTTTTGTGCTAAATCTATTATGACAGATAAAGTTTTTAATCTTCTCTGCTAATTGAATGTTACTCTTTGGTTATTGTTCCCATCAGTGCCAAAGTGAAAAAAGACTGGTAAAACTCAGCTATAATTAGAATAACTGAATGCTTGCTTAAATCACAGGAGACCTACATTTCTTCTGCTCTCTTATTACAGAGAAACATTTTTGCTTCACTTAGAGCCACTGTGTCTGTGTTTACAGTGCTGGGGAAACTGACAGTGTGGTTTTACTCTCAAATGAAAGATTTACACTACCGGTCAAAAGTTTGGGATCAGAACGATTTTTAATGTTTTTAATTTTTTATTAATATTAAAATAGAAACCATTATTTTATATTGTAATAACATTTAGCAAGATTACAGTTTTTTTTTCAGTATTTTTGATCAAATAAATGCGGCCTTGATGAGCATAAGAGACTTCTTTAAAAAACATTACAAGTCTTACTGATCCCAAACTTTTAACCGGTAGTGTATGTATGTATATATGTAGTTTTTGTATAGCGCTTTTCACGATACAAATTGTTGCAAAGCAGCTTTGCAGAAAATTACGTTTCTACAATATATTTAGTAGTAGCTTATCAGTGGTGACTATGTCAAATTGATGTACATATGGCAGAAATGTATGGTAAAATTCAGTTAATCACGTAACCAAACAGACGATGAACACTAATAACAGCAAAGATTATATGTTGCAATCAAACTTGTAGCAAAATTTGGTAGCTTATGTTGTTTCAGGGTTGGCATCATCTGAGGTCCTCTGAGGGGTTGGCATCATCTCTTCTCAGGTGTTCGGTCATCTCAGGTCTTCGTAAGGGCTGGATCCAGACTGAAGCTTGTGTAATTCCTAGATGTCAATCCCGTAGCAGAAACAGAGAAGCAAAGAGAGACATAATTAGTGTAGCTGCTGTTCCAGCCAAGCAAAAATGATTTGTTCAACCCAAGCTAAGGAATAATAATGTGCTTTTAATCATATATAACTGTAGTACAAGATTATGAGATGCATTATTTGAATGCTTGGCTAAAGAGATGTGTCTTTAATCTAGGTTTAAACAGAGAGCGTGTCTGAACCCCCGAACGTTATCAGGAAGGCTATTCCAGAGTTTGGGAGCCAAATGCGAAAAAGTGAAAGATTTGAAATGGGTCTGTAATTTGCCAGTTCATTAGGATCTACTTGTGGTTTCTTAATAAGAGGCTTAATAACCGCCAGCTTGAATGGTTTTGGGACGTGACCTAAAGATAACGATGAGTTAATAATATTGAGAAGCGTTTCTTCTGCTACAGGTAACAACTCTTGCAGTAATTTAGTGGGTTCAGGATCTAATAGGCATGTTATTGGTTTAGATGCAATGATAAGTTTATTTAGCTCTTCCTGTCCTATATTTGTAATGCACTGCAGTTTTTCTTTGGGTGCGATGAATGAAGCTGAAGTACTTGACGCTGTTGAATCTAAATTTGTTATTGTATTTCTGATGTTATCTTTTTTACCATGGCGCAGTACGTTTTTCCTCTAACCTTTTTCAATTTGAGGGGGCAACAGCTCCCCTTTAAGGCCTTTAATCATCAGGATGCTCACGTAGGGGTCTGCCATCCTAACAAAACGATAGCTGAAATGTGGTACTTTATTCACTAAAATAAGTTTAATCTTACCATATCCAAAAACTCTATATAATCTATATAAGAATAAAACGTGAATGTATCTTGAGCTTGGGTGAACCACGGACCTTATTTTAGGGGATTTAACCAAACTCCCATTCAAAAAACCCATTGACTCTGGGACGATCGGGAGGTCATATAAGATTCAAATGACATTTTTGTTAGAGTAAATGCTGAGGAAATGTAATGTTTCTTTCATCCTTTGTAGTTCTATGATCTACAACATATTTATCCTCTCATTTATAATCACCAATTGAAATGCATACTCTAAGCTTGTGCGTAGTGATGTAGAGGTTCTTTGCTTAGCTCAGTTGGTCCTAGTTACATGGTGAATTTGTAAGACCATAGAGACTGAACTAATCTGGGTTAGTACGATTCTCATTTGGGGATGAAGAATGATAGAATGAGAGTTTAGGGACTATGAAGGACAAATATAAAAATAAGTTTAATCTTACCATATCCAAAAACTCTATATAATCTATATAAGAATAAAACGTGAATGTATCTTGAGCTTGGGTGAACCACGGACCTTATTTTAGGGGATTTAACCAAACTCCCATTCAAAAAACCCATTGACTCTGGGACGATCGGGAGGTCATATAAGATTCAAATGACATTTTTGTTAGAGTAAATGCTGAGGAAATGTAATGTTTCTTTCATCCTTTGTAGTTCTATGATCTACAACATATTTATCCTCTCATTTATAATCACCAATTGAAATGCATACTCTAAGCTTGTGCGTAGTGATGTAGAGGTTCTTTGCTTAGCTCAGTTGGTCCTAGTTACATGGTGAATTTGTAAGACCATAGAGACTGAACTAATCTGGGTTAGTACGATTCTCATTTGGGGATGAAGAATGATAGAATGAGAGTTTAGGGACTATGAAGGACAAATATAATAGATCATACTCCTAATTTCCGTTCCCTCTATATTTCTATTTTATGTACAGAAGTACTGCCTATTGTTTTTTGTTGCTGTAGATTTATTTTATACTTAATTAAATCCATTGGGTGTTCATCCCAAGTGTCTAAATCTCAGCAGTGTGAATTTGCACCTCAGGACCCACTGATAGTTTTTAGCAAATGCAACCTTTTCATATCTAACATGGAATTACTGTTAATTCTCTAATGCTTTTCCTTGTTTGTTTTAAAGACGTAAACTAATGGCCACCTTGTCACTTGTCAGTGCCTTTTTCCAAATGGGATGCACGTTAGAGGCGTCAGCTAATATTCGCCTGTCTGTTCTAATTCCCCGCCCTGCTTTCTATTAGCCTGCAGAGGGGTGCAGCGTGCAAATTACTCATCGGAAATGATTAATTCTGCACAAGATTAATAGCTCTGGCTCTATTTCACCCAAAGCTAATTTAGCAGCCAGGGAAGGAGATTGGCTTTATTGCTAAATGAGGCTATTTTCTTTCTTCTCTTGTTTCTTAGCGGCAGGTTTAGAGAAATCACGCAAATTGGCTAAAGAAAAGGAAAGGTGTTGGCTGCTTCGGCACGACCGTTTGTCATAAACCCTGCATTTTGCTGCTTGAATTTATTCCTACACATGATAGTTTGATACAAGTGCTTTATAGCTAGTGTTTGTGAGGCACTTTCAATGGAAGTAAATGATGCAAATTTTATGGAGAAATCTTAAGCTTATAGTAAAAAAAGTTATATTTTTCTGTTAAACATGCATGTTATTTAAGCCCAACAACATTGCATAGAACTTCACACAAAACATGCTAGTGTTTTTTTTTTTTTTACTAAAATCATATTAAACGGATATATTGTGCACATTTTGTGGTGTAACAGACTTGAAAGACTGAGTAATTTAACATTTATGAACCCAGAGGGCTGGGCGATATAGCTAAAAAAAATTATCAACGATATAATGTTTCATATCGTTCGGTATCGATAATTATTGACATTTTTATAACCTTTTTTTTAAAACAAAGAGCAATAGAATTTTTTTTATTTTTATTTAACCACTGTAAAAAAAATAAGATTCATCATGTAAACGTGACTGTGCTTTTCTTTGCTGTTCTCCAATATAACAAATAATACATCTTTCCATAACAAAACAAAATGATTATCAATATTTTGTACAATAAAATTACATACATTTTGCCAAAATAGTTTTACAAAAGGGCAATGCCAAAACAAATGTACCACAGTTTCAGGGCAACTGACACAAAAGGAGCAACTAAAATCAATATCAGATTTAAATTTTACCAAATAATATTTGGCTGGGTAAATCCTGTGTATAATTTTGAATGATACTTCCTTAACCTTGTTTGTAATTAAATATTGATTAGGTATTAACCACACCTTTTTCCAAACAATATTGTCTATCAGGCGATTCCAATATGAATAAACATAAGGCAAGGACACAATGTCTCGTTGAAATAAAGCTCTTACGGAACTGTTGTGTGATTTAAGAGAAAAACAGATGTTACCTATATAAGAACTTATTATATTAGGCAGAGACCACTGTTGGATGTTAATTCTTGTCTGATGTCTAAATAACATACAAACTTCAGGAGAAATAGCCCCAAAAACTTTGGCATAGTCCCCTGGTGTAACAGGAATCTTATAATGTGCCAAAAACTCACCATAAGTAAAAAGAAAACCATTAAAATTAAATAACTGATCCACCAATATGATGCCTTTTATCAAACCAGTGTTTTAGATAAAGCGATTTGTGTTTAATATATCCATATTGTTCCATATATAGTACCTATGAGGTGAAAAATTGTGCTTGTGGATCAAAGACCATGATAAAAAGGCCTGACGGTGAAATTCAGCTAGTTTTCCTGGTATTTTATCAATATTATAATTACAGCTAAGAAAAAAAATGTTCGAAGAAGGTGTACCGTCAATAAATATCGATACCGTTTTATCGCCAGGCCTACCAGAATATTCCTTGAACTGTTTATCTTTGCCAGAATAGTATCTTCTATTTGTCGTATTGATAAAAAGTGTTTCACAACTCTGAAATGTACAGCTTTGGATAAAACTATCTGCCAAATGCTTAAATAAAATTTTTTTTTAATTGTCATGTGATTTTTGACCTTGCACTTTTGACTCAGTAGTCTTTCCCGAAGGCATGCTCTTGCCCTGTACACTCACCATATTGATCCCTGCCGCCCTGTAATAGCTAATTGAAGGCCGTCACACTCTGTGTGTGATATATATCCGTCCATCTGACCATTAAAGGGAGTTTTAGTTGCTGTCATGGATGCTGGGATGATCTGTGATTCAGTATTGATGAAACAGCTCACCCTGACCACGCGCTGTGTTCAGACCATGACCTCCCGATGGTCACAGACGTCTGGCCGTGTGATTTGGGAGGGTGGCTTTTACAGCAGTTAGTTACAGCAGTTTGCTCCATGCTGTTTTTTTTCCGGTGTGTATGATGGGGTCAGAGCTTGTCTTTTCAGCGCTGTCAGGAAGACTGATCTTTGCCACGCTACTCTGGGAGATTGTGTTCTCTTGATGTTGCCTAGTTGTTGTTTAGAAAAGCTCCCAGGGGATATATGAACTTGGTCCCTGCACACCAATTCAGGCTTTGTGTGTGTGCGACTCTACACACAACCTCCTCTCCTCATAACTTCATAAAGGTTTCTTGCATTGAACCTGGTTTGCTTTGTATTATTTATTGCACTGTGGCATTATAATTGAGTTCTGCTGCATTATAATTAGGGCTGTCAAATGAGTAAAATGTTTAATTCTCATAATTGTTTTTGTAGTTAACATGTTAACACATTCACTTCCTCTTTAAAGGGATAATTCATCATTTGCTGACCCTCATGTCACTCCAAACTAATTTTTCTTCAGAATACAAAGGGGACAATTTTATGAATATTCAGTTAGTTGAATTCAGTACAATGGCAATACATCGCATTTTGCTTGGAAAATGAGCGGCACTTGGTGAGCAGTGCACCACATACAGTATATTTTTAATGACACACCTTTGAGTGTTTAAAGGGGTCATATGATGCGATTTCATTTTTTCCTTTCTCTTTGGAGTGTTACAAGCTCTTGGTGCATAAAGAAGATCTGTAAAGTTGCAAAGAGAAGGATATGAAGAGGAGTATGTGATGACAGAATTTTTCATTTTGGGTTGCGTTTATACATTTAAAATTAGGCTGCAGTGCTATGATGCACTTCTCATTAATGTTTGTACCGCAGACGGTGTGTTTGCTCATGGGTGGTATTTCATTTGTCTTAATGGCATTAAAATGTTTAATCTTGAAGGTCCTAATTACAATACAATGACAGTCACTTGTGAGCAAAATGCAACAGCAACAAGCAAAATGAAACATCTAACATACACAATATCTAACCATATTACCACTTAAAGGGGTCATGAACTATAAGAAATGAAAATTCCCTTGATCTTTTGACATATAAGAGGTCATTGTACTATAAAAACTTTCTTGTTAGTCTAAAAACAGCTTATATTGAAGCCAATCTGCCAAAACAACAGGTTGTGGAATGTGCCACTTTATTCACACTTTTTAATAGTGTGACTAAACACCGCCTGCTTCTACATCACTGCCTGTTTAGCCCCGCCCACTGATTCGTGCATGCAGTGTAAATAATGGAGGCAAACACAGGTCTACGCAAAAACCAAACTATAAACTTTATTTGATGAACTTTATTTTTAATGAAGTGCCAGACCAGTAAGAGCTTGCTCCTTTGTTCACCTTATTTTTCGTTTACAAACAAGACACAATTAGACGCAGGATTTTCAGAAAGAGTGAAAGTAAAAGACGATGCTGTGCTGACTATTCATAGCTTTCAGTCACATAACCGGCTCGAAGACCTGGAGGGCAAAACATCCATAGAACTGCAGCACAAGCCTGTCAATTTTCCATTTGTTTCACAGCCGCAAATATTTAGATCACCACTCAAAAGAATAAAACAAAGGTATGTGAACAACATGCAAGTTTTGGCCATTTGCAATCCATATTAAGCACCCGCAGCAATATTTCAATCATTAAGCAGTGCGACAAAACGTTGTAAAAACACTTAAAGTGCCTTAATATATTTAAAACAGTAATATTCTCTATATTAATGATGCATAGTTTACATAAGCAAGCAGATGAGGCCGGAATATGAACGCAATCCGCTTAATGGTTCAGTGTTTTCCTTCTAATGGTTTTCTATGGGAAACCATTTAACGTGAAACTTTGCACATTGCATTTATATTCTGGCTTCATCTGCTTGCCTGTACAAAATATACATAATAAGGTGTTTACTGAATTTCGCCTTTTAATATCTGCGTTTTACTACATTACTACTTAATGCAAACTGCGTAAAAATAACTGGCAGTCAGTGGAGCAAAGCTTCGTTTTGCCCTCCAGATGGGCGTTCCTATAAGGGTGTGACGTTACGTGAAAACTATCAGTTGGATCCAACAGTAATAATGCACCACACAAGTGGTCACTATTGCTTTTTATGTTATTACAGATTGATATGTACTGAGTATTTATGCGTTTATGCATTCATCTATGAAGGACGTTGGCTGTCAAACATACACAACTGTTGGCCAATGATAGCATTTCAGAGTCTACAATCCACGATGCCTATTCAAACGAGCGTTCAGATGAGGAGGGTACAATACAATACAAAATAAAAAAAAAACAAAGGCAGTTCATGACCCCTTTAAGCATATTAACCATCTTCTTAGACACCTTAAAGGGATAGTTCACTCAAAAATTTAAATTCTGTCATTTAGTCACACTCATGTCGTTTTAAACCTGTTGTACCTTCTTTCTTTTGTGGATTCTGTAAATTGTGTGTTTTGTATTTCCATTCAGTGGAACTCAGTGTTCACCAAAAGTGTTTGGTTACCAACATTTTACAAAATGTAATCTTTTGTGTTTTGCAGAAGAAAGTTAGACCGGTTTGGAGCAACATGAAGGTGAGTAAATGATGGCAATATTCAAATTACGCTATCATACACTATTATGCACTGTTATCCAAGTGACTTGCATTGCATTCAAGGTATTCATTTTATCAGTTCATACATATGCATGAACCTACAACCTTGGCATTGTGGCCTTAATTTAAAAAAATATATATCCACATGTGTTTTTTTAAACCAACGAGCACAAGGACTGTTTAAAAACATGACAGAACTGCTGCTAAATACTTGAGTTTTTGTGTATGCACAAAGATCTCAGTCACATCTGCCCTTTTCAAAATGGCACCCAAACATGTCAGATGAAAGGTCAGTGATCTCAGAATAGCATTGAAGACATGGCAAACATTTGACTCTCATGTTAGCGTTATTATATATGAGTCATGTCCATCTTGAAGTGTTTATTTGCCACGTTTTCTGTTTATTTCATGTTTTAATATGTGTGATACACAGGGATAGTTAAAGCAGCCATGAGCCTTTCTGAAATTGAGTCTGATCTAATTTACTAAGAGGATGCTGGGAGATGGACCCCCCAGCGCCCTGTCTCACCTCATGTCTCCCTCCGTGGGTAGTTAAAACAGATAGCATGTCCCTGCAGCACAGACACAGCAGGTCAAGTGCACACCACAAACAGACCACCGTTAGCTTCACTCTTTGAGCAGATGTGGATGGTTGTAAATCACACTAAATGGCACTCAACAGCAGAAGGTTTTCAAAAACATCTTTGTTACTCTCAATAATTTATCGACAAAGGCTCAGACTTTCTGGGTGGAAGTGTAATCGCAGGCCTGTGAAAAATTCACTCTGTGCATTTAGCCTCTCAGACAATAGCACACTGCTTTTTTGGCTCAGCATTTTTCTTTAAAAGTATTGTAATAATGCACCTCACCATAATTTGGTTTTTATGCTAATATTTTATTTATACATAATAGCCTATCTTCTGTGTGAAATAACACTGTTTGCACAGTGATATGTTATTTGCATAATGAAATTGTGTTGGTATGCCGTCGTATTACTATATAAATATACGACAAGGGGATTGTGCATGATTTATTGTTTGTATATTACAGCTTTGTTTATATTCCATGAAATATTTTTACATTAGAGTTACCGTAAATGCTCCGCTGGGGCAGCATGCTCCTGTTTTATTAATTAATTAATCGATTTATCGATTTGAGAAAAGGACCAAATGTGGGAAAAACTAAAATTTTGTTTAAATCTTGATTTTAAAACATAACATTTTTGGGTGGAGAATGTGTACTTCAAATATTTGTCTGGGATAAATTTGTTAAGAATTTTGTGTCTTCTCTTCCATGCTTACAGTGGAGGGCACTGTTACTCTGCAGGATCAGAAGGAACCATTTTTCCTCTCATTTCACTTTCTCCTTTGCATTTCGGTTGACCTCTGTACACCATCAAGGCTGTGAGGCTGGATAAATGTTCATCTTACATGCCTTAGTCATTAGAATGGGTGTTTCTCTTATTTTGTGTGTGTGTGTTTCTTTTTCTCCACCCCCCCCATGCTCCTCTCCCAAACACCTGCTCCCTCCCAAAAACTCACATACATGCTTTAAAAAAAAAGGTACAAAAACTCTCACTGGGGTGATATACTTTTAAGAGGTGCACTTTTGTACCTTATTTACTCCTAAAGGGTGCATATTAATAAGATACATATTAGTAAATAAATAGTACATAGTAGTTCCTAAATTGTACATATTGACACCCTTTGAAAGGATACTGTCCCAGTGACAGCTTTTGTACCTTTTTTTCTGAGTGTATTTAGATGCCCTTTATATAATGTATGGAAAAGTTTTTTTTTTAATCTATCTATCAGTATCAGTTTTTGTTTTATGTTAATATCCTTAAAATCCATTTCAACTAATTGTGTACAAACAAGAAAACAACTAATGTGTTAAGAAAAATACACTTATGTCAGGTCTTATGTTACACTCAGACTGGAATTAAATTAATTTTTCTTTAACACATTTGCCAGATAGTTTTCTTTATTTCTTGGTTTAAAAGGGGGGAAAAAACTATTTACAGTACATTACATTTGGCAGACACATTTATCCAAAGTCACTTGGATTGCATTTTTCAGTTCCTGATTCCTTGGCATCATGCTCTACTGTTTGAGCTGCTGGAAAGCTATTTCATCATTTTTGAACAATGCGGTAAGAAAATTAAACTGAACTTAAGACATATTCTGTGGAAAAGTCTTATTTTCTTACACAAGTTAGCTTCCCAGGTAGGTAGATTTATCTTGCTTTAAGAATGACAAAAAATGATTTAATAAAATGTATTTTGTGCAATGTATTACTTCCTAGCTGATCCCTGATCCATTGATTTTTCTTCTTTTCATGCTCTTTTGGGCCTCAGTGCATTCAGCACCTCAGTAAAATTGATCCAGGAAAGCTGTATTTTTGCAAACTCATTCTACAGGAGCAGATTGTAAAAGAAGCAGTGTAACCGCAGTTCTCTAGGGAATGGAGTACGGTTATCGGTCTGATTAACAGTGAACTTGCAGCCGGAGGATGTTTCTTAAGGATGCAGACAGCTGTTCAACCTTCCCCTGAGAGGAGAAGTGATGGGGTTCGGCCTCACTGAGGAAAAAAACCTTGCATGATTAAACCGAATATTACATTTATTTAAAGTTTGATAAAGTCTTATTAATCTTTAATGCTCTTACATCATCTATTCAGTGATAATTAGCACCCTTTCTCAAGCTGAAGGCGCACTGACTCGTACATTAGCTCTGTGCTGCTTCTGCTGAATGAAGGATGTTTGATTGACATGTTCCTCGACTGCTTTGTTTCTGCTGTCAACTCGGGAAGAAGTGAACATGTGTACAGATGCTGTCTGTCAAAAATCATGTATTTTGAGGTTAAATAAGCTGTTAGAGAAACGGATCAACCGAAAAATGAAAATTCTGATAACATTTACTCTAGCCTCCTTTTATTTCAAATAAAATGTTCTTGGAACACAAGGAGATGTTCTGGTTACTGTTTTCCATGTAATTACAATTAATTGGCACGGGACCTGTCAAGTTGACACAAAAAATGACACAAAAGAATATAAAAGTGTGCAAATGTCCAAGTCTTCTAAAGCAATCTTTGGTTGAAAACAGCTTATAGAAGGCAAAATAAGTGAATAATGACTTGAAGGGTGAAGAATGACATCTCAACTTTAACATCTGGTTCTGAGAAGATTTTTAAACCCATACAACACTGTTAAAAAAGTTTGTGGTCAGAAAGATTTAAGTGAATATTTTTATTAAGCAAGGATGTGTTAAATTGCTTTTAAAAATGGCAATAAAAACATTTGTTAAAATGTTTAAAAACATTTGAACAAAAAACAAATGTTTCAAATGTTTTGAAATTTCTATTAAAGAATTCTGAAAAAAAGTTACGTTTTAAAATATTAAGCAACAAAACTTTTTTCAACATTGATAATAATAATAATAATAAGTAATGTTTCTTGAGCAGCAAATCAGAATATTAGAGTGATTTCTGAAGGATCATGTGACACTGAAGACTGGAGTAATGATGCTGAAAATTCAGTTTTGACATCACAGGAATAGCCTTACATTTTAAAATATATTAAAGTAGAAAATAGTTACTTTTTTATATTTTTCACAGTATTACTGTTTTTACAGTATTTTGATCTAATATTTTGTAGCCTGGGTGAGCATGAGACATTTTTCAAAAACATTTAAAAAAAATCTTATCGACCTCACACATTTGAACAGTGTATTTAGAAAATTTGAACTTTCCCATTATTTGTGCTCCAGTCATTAAGTCTGAAATTTGATACTGTTATAAAGTGGTATTCCATAAAATGGTCACACATGATTTCCACATCTGTCATCAGCGCAGTCTGGAAGAAAATAACTTGTAAGTGAAGGTGTGAACAAAAACATTAAGTGGTACTTCTGTTGTTCTCTTACTTAAGCTCTCCACACCTTTTCCCCCTCTTTTCCTGTCTTTTCTCTCAGCAGTATGTTCTGGTTGTGTATGTGCCTCTCAGCAGCCCTCCATCCACCCACTTGGGTCTCCTTATACATTCCTGTAGTGATAAGTCACTCCTGGCTCTTATTTCCCTCTGCTACCCCTGTAGAAAACACACTCCAGACAAACACACATGGACATGGTTATGTGTACCAGAGGCCATGTAATTCGACCAGCTTCCTTTTGATTTCAATCCCCTCCCTTTTCCTTGGATCAAACATGAGTTGTTGTTGGTTCAATCAAGGTTCAATACAAGTCTGTTTGGTTTGAGGTCCTCACCCCGGGAGAAATGTCCTCAAGGTATTATTTGCAGGCATTAGTACCTCTGAAAGAAGAGATCACAGGTATGCAAGACCACATACTCCCACAATTCAATACAACAAAAAAAGACCTCCATTCTGTGTGGGCAGATAGAACGGTTATTCTGAATGGAGTGTGTTTTGTTAAAGCAAGCTTGTGTCTCGCTTAAAGGAAAAGATTTTAAGCCTGTAAAATCAAGCTCACAGTCACTGATTATGGGAAAGGGAACGTCAGCTTGGACTTCATGTGGTTTCACTTTGGGTCAGTGCTTTGAATGGAGAGATGTGTTTGCATATTACTCGTGGCGCATTATTTATTGTCTGTTTTGCAGTGCTGGTAGACTGTGTTGGACCAGCTACCTGCTGATGGAAACGATGTCAGAGAGGACCCCTGCAGACCCTCATGACTCAACAAATATTAGGTCATTTAACCTTTTTATGCCAAGGCAAGGTTGGTTGAGGTTGTCAATGTCATGTGGTGCAACTACTCAGCAACTTAAAGGATTAGCTCATTTCCAGAATAAAAATGTCCTGATAATTTACTTACCCTTATGCCATCCAAGATGTTCATGTCTATCTTTCTTCAGTTGAAAAGAAATTAAGGTTTTTGAGGAAAACATTCCAGGATTTTTCTCCGTATATTGGACTTCAATGGGAGCCAATGGTTTGAAGGTCCAAATTGCAGTTTCAGTGCAGTTTCAAAGGGCTCTACACGATCCCAGCCAAAGAATAAAGGTCTTGTGTAGCAAAACAATCATTCATTTTCAAAAAAAAACTTTCGGTCCCACTTTATATTGTGGCCCTAATACCTGTGTACTTATTTAGTAACTAGATGTGTACGTAGTATGTAACCACAGTGTAAGTACACATTGGTACATAGTATCTAGAGCTGTAATATTTCTGTAACTACACACATGTAACAACCCTCCGAATGGTTTGTGTAAGTACAAATGTGTAACAGGACAACTACATTTTGTAACAACAATATGTATAAGAGTAATTGGAACAATTTGATCCAGGGGGGTGGAGATGGGTAGGTTAGGGGTGGAAATGGGATCCAGGGGGCGGAGATGGGTAGGTTTAGGGGTGGAAATGGGATCCAGGGGGCGGAGATGGGTAGGTTTAGGGGTGGAAATGGGATCCGGGGGGCGGAGATGGGTAGGTTTAGGGGTGGAAATGGGATCATTCTGGACACCAACCACAATTTATATGTAAAGCCTAACTTACTGGCCGCTGCTGTGTAACATTAGAGTAATTACATGGTAAATCCATAGGAATTGTTTACTTAATATAAAGTGTAACACTTTCTTTACCAAAAAGTGCTGTTAGTCCTGTTACACATTTGTATTTTCATTACCAAAGAGTGTTTACCAATGTCCTGTTACACATTTGTATTTACACATGCCATTCAGTGGGTTGTTACATATGTGTAGTTACACAAACATTACAGCTGTAGATACTATGTAGATACTATGTACCAATGTGTACTTACACTGTGGTTACATACTATGTACACATCTAGTTACTATGTAAGTACACAGGTATTAGGGTCACTTAATATAGAGTGGGACCGAACTTTTTAATCGCAAATGCTCGTCTTGCACTACAGTAGCTCGACCTCATGCATTACGTAGTAATGTTTGAAAGTTCACGAGTGACGTAGGTGGAGGTACCAACCCAGTGTTTACAAAGCGAACATGCAAAGAAAGTCAAACGTCCTTTACACAAAAAAAAAAAGGTAAAACTACGATGTCAGATGGTTTTGACATTGGAGGAGAAAATGAGATGGAGTTTTTCGCCCTACCCTACCTTTTTAATCCGAGTACACAAATGAAGAACTAACTGATCGTGACCTTTCCAACGTGATTACGTAATGCGTGAAGTTGCGGACGCGCATCGCAGAGCTAGTGCAAGATGAGCATTTGTGGTTAAAAAGTATGTACGTTTTTATTTTATTTTTTTTAAAATGACTGATCGTTTTGCTAGATAAGACCCTTATTCCTCGGCTGGGACCGTGTAGAGCCCTGTGAAGCTGCATTGAAACTGCAGTTTGAATCTAAAACCTGTTGGCTCCCATTGAAGTCCACTACATTTTGTAACAACAATATGTATAAGAGTAATTGGGACAATTTGATCCAGGGGGTGGAGATGGGTAGGTTTAGGGATATGTAATGACTGATCGTTTTGCTAGATAAGACCCTTATTCCTCGGCTGGGACCGTGTAGAGCCCTGTGAAGCTGCATTGAAACTGCAGTTTGAATCTAAAACCTGTTGGCTCCCATTGAAGTCCACTATATTGAGGAAAATCCAGAAATGTTTCCCCTTAAAAACCTTAATTTCTTTTGGACTGAAGAAAAAAAGACATGAACATCTTGGATGACATGGGGGTGAGTAAATTATAAGGATTTTTTTATTCTGGAAGTGAACTAATCCTTTAATGGCATTTAAATGACATTTCATTTATATTACATTTACCTTAAGTTTGGGGTTAGTAAGATTTTTTTTAAAATATTTTTATTTTTATTCAGCAGTTGTATTAAATTAATCAAATTTTTTTCCTGAAGAAAAAAAGTGTAGCATGGTTTCTATGAAAATATTAGTCAGCACAACGGTTTTCAACATTGATAAAAATAAGAAATGCTTTTTGAGCACCAAATCACCATATTAGAATAATTTCTGAAGGATTGGAGTAATGACTGCTGAAAATTCAGCTATGCCATCAAGGAATAAATTACTCGTTAAAATAAATTGAAATAAAAATAGTTTTTTAATCATTTTTAATTGTAATAAAAATATTTTTATTTTTATTCAGCAGTTGTATTAAATTAATCAAATAGACAGTAAAGATTTTTACGTTGTTACAAAAATTATATTTCCAAACAATGCTTTTCTTTTCACTAAGCTCTCTCTTTTATTAAAGAATCCTGAAGAAAAAAAGTGTAGCATGGTTTCTATGAAAATATTAGGCAGCACAACGGTTTTCAACATTGATAAAAATAAGAAATGCTTTTTGAGCACCAAATCACCATATTAGAATAATTTCTGAAGGATTGGAGTAATGACTGCTGAAAATTCAGCTATGCCATCAAGGAATAAATTACTCGTTAAAATAAATTGAAATAAAAATAGTTTTTTAATCATTTTTAATTGTAATAATATTTCACATTATTACTATTTATTTTTGATCAAATATCGCTTGGTGAGCGTAAGAGACTTCTTTCAAAAACAAAAAAAAATATTTTTGAATTATAGTGTATTTTAAAAAAGTTTATTTTTGCTTGGTTAAACCCTCAATGCATTAAATTTAATTGTATTTTTTTCTCAATTGTATAAAAGCACAAAACAAAGTGAAACCAACATGATTACAGAGCGTACATTTTTAATTACCGAAAACCCTTTTAAATTTGTTTTAACCTAGATTTCTGAGGATTTCTTTTGTCATCATCTGTGATCATGCCAGCTCAAAGTGGTCAAGCTGTTTTTTGGAACATGCTGGCTGGTTGACCAGCCAATAACCAGCATCTTTGTTCTGTAGCTACCAGCTTAAGCTGTTTTTTCCAGCGAGGAGAGGTGGCTGGTCCCCCTGGGCCTTGTACAACCATAACTCGCCCTTGATTGTCCTTGACCTTAATTCAGATCTGTGGCTTGTATAACTCTGAATTATATTTGGGACACTATTTGCTCTGACTTCAGATCACGTCTGCCATTAATTTGGGGGTAATGCTACTGAGGACCTCAAACTGTCACATTCTATCCATTTCCTCGGATTGATTCAACTGGTTAAAAAAAGCCTAGAGGTGAAAAACGATGAGTCTCTCCTGAGTATGGCTCATTTCAACAAAAACCATTGAATTGTTCTCTATAATTATTTCCCTTTGCCCCATTAACCAGTGTGTGGTAAAGGTGATGGTATAAATGTAGGCTAAAACACATTTGTTTTGATCAACACGACCTCAGATAACAAAACGTGCCAGCGGGTGAATCACTAGTGCTGCGGTTATAACAGCATCTCTGCGGCTCGACAGCAACAGCTGTGTTGATTTATAATTTTATTTAGATCCTCACATGTTGTAATTTCCACAACAGTATAATTGTTTGTGTGCTCTTGATATGAATTGACAGTCTGCTCTGAACGAGTGGTGTTTAGCGTCTTTAAGTGGATTCTCTTCCAGGTGCTAAAGTGCTTGTGACTGACTTATATTTTTCGCTTCAAGCGGCCGGTGCTGTGCAGTTTGTCTGAGCGCACTTCTGAGAACTTGTCAATCATGTTTTCTCTTCTGTATTTAAATCATAATGGTGGCGAGGGCCCTTTGGGTTTTGTTGAAAACTATGCGGTGCACTTGCACAAAATGTGACTAGTTACATGCTTTAAACTCTTTGCTGAAGTGCATAAGTGCTCTTGCTCTTTCTCTTTCATTCGTGCTGAAGTGGGCTGCCAGTATTTCATCTACTGTACAGTATAATCCTCTACAATTTTAAAATTGTGCTCTGGCAGTCTTTTGAGCCCAACTATTAGATGTTCTTCTTAGTAACCAGTGGGGCTCCATTATAAACTATTCCTTCACTTTCCTCCTACTGTTAGGTTGCCACACGACTGAATTCTGCTTTACCAGTCAGCCCAAGGGGATTGTGGGGGGATTATGTTTGGTCTCTCTCCACTGGAGAGGGCCTGAGGCTGATGTTTCAGCTTGTTTACTAGTTGAATCTCTGTGAAAGAGCAAATGGTGGTTTGTAAGCACTTTATTCATTCACTAGTGCGCGTGTGTGGTGGTAATGCTTGATCATGTTGATGGCAAGTAAATCTGTATTGCAGGGCAGATTTTAATGCCCCACTTCTGATGAAATGAAATGAAATAATTTTTATTGGTGGATTTTTTAAAATTCTTGTTTAAATGTGTAACACATTGCCTATATTTAACAAATACTGTATATATGTTTAACAATTTATTCTCATTGTTTAGCACATTTTAAAAAATTGATATGGAAATTGAAACTATAGGCCTAGTTTATGTTATATGACTAAGTTTATCTTGAATTTAAAATGGTTTTTCTGTTCAAAACTTTGTGATCAGTATGGTTTAATTTTTTTGATATAATTTCTTATGCTCACAATGGCTGCCTTTATTTGATAAAAAATACAGTAAAACTGTAATATTGTGAAATAATATTACAATTTAAAGTTGAATAATTATTTTAATTGTAATGTTTTAAAATGTCATTTAATTTTCAGAAGCCTTCAGAAAACATTCTAATATACTTATTTGATGCTCAAGAAAGATTTTCTTTTCTAATTATTCTTTGTTAATGTTGTTGACAGTGGTTGTGCTGATAAATATATTTTTGTGGAAACAATACTTTTTTCAGGGTTCTTTAAATAGAAATAATTTTCTATTTTGTTTTTTAACAAAGTAAAAGTATTTACTGTCACTTTTGATGAATTTAATGCATCCTTTCTGAACAAAAAGTATTAAAAAAAACTTTCTGACCATAAACTTTTGGTCATATGCCCAGTATGTACAATATTCTGTAATGTATTATAATAATTCTGTAATTTATTATAATAATTTGTTTTGGCTTCAGTACAGTGACAATATAAAAGCTAATTATTTAATTATGGAAACTAAAGAATTTATTGTCATAATGTTTTTCCTTAGATTAAATAGATTTTTTTCATAAATATAAAGTTGCCTATAAGGGGTCACTTATATTTGACTTATATTTGATTATAAAAGTTATAAACATCAACAAACCAACCAGATGTTTTAATGCAGGTATACAAGATAATGAAGTATTTAAACACACCTTCCACTTACCTGCTCCCCACAGACATAGTTTATGTCATTTGCATCACTGCTCTTCTTGGCATTAATGATGCAAAAACGGTGGATTCACTTCACAGAAAGCAGATATGACAGAGGGCTTGGAGAGATATGCATCTATAAAAATAAGTGTTTTGCTCTCTGTTTGTATTACTTTTATAAATATTTGCAGGTACACACTTTTGCAACCCAGTTGGCATCCATATTTTTTCATCTCAGCTGGCTGGTCATGAGTGGCAGTGTGATGTTCCCATAGCAACCCTGCTTTTTGGTTAATGACTGTTCTGCTGTTAAATGGCATGGGAAGACTGACGGTAGGCGAGACGAGAAAGCAGGAGAAGCAAAAAATATGATGTAGTAGAGGAGAGAAAATATGCTGTTGCATCTTAGAGATAACTTGATTATTTTGGTGGATTTGTTTACGAAATTCGTTTTGCATGTAAATGAAGGATGCCTTCCAGACAAGACTGACAAATACTTCCTCCTATGCATCATATCTCGTTACAAAAAGTTCAAAGCTTTGAATCACAAACATTTTTAAATGGAGGACCAATGAACAGTCACACCATTATCTCTTACCTCTAAAAGCACTTTGATTGACACTGATCTGACTCCACCCACTGAGCTGAGGGCCTCTGCAGTGAGGGCTGCTGGGATAGAACAGATGGACTGAATCAGATAATGTTGTAGGTGGATTCTGGCTCCAATGCAGAGAAAGGAACATGCACCCAGTGTAGGTATAATAGAAAACAGGCCTACACACACCTTCATCGGCCATTTTAACTCTGTTTTATCATATAGTCTTATGAAATTTTGTGCTGGTGTAGGCTATTTCATATCTTTTCATTTACCATAATGGTACCATATTCAAAAAAGGCAATTTCCGTTGTATTTTACTGTACAAACACATTTACCATCTACTTGATTCTGTGGCAATAAGATCTTTCTAGTAAAGTTTGATCTATCATCAGACTGATTAAAGGGGTCATATTTTCCTTTCTCTTTGGAGTGTTACAAGCTCTTGGTGCATAAAGAAGATCTGTAAAGTTGCAAAGACTAAAGTCTCAAATCCAAAGAGATATTCTTTATAAAAGTTAAGACTTGTCCACGCCCTCCTAAAACGGCTCATTCTAACACGCCCCCACATATCTACATCACTATGTGGAAATATTAGCATAATGCCGCCCAAACGTGCACGCAAAGAAAGAAGGCGTGGTTTCAGGAACAGCAGTAGTGTTGATGCAAAAGTGCAAAAGCACTTTATTTGGCCTTCCGAAAGTAGATGCATTTAGGAATCTTTAAGATCACTTACAACAGAACAGCAATGCATTCTATGGACGACCGTTTAGTGAACCTAGGAGAGGAGGTAATTCTGACTTTGCTATGACAATCTGGCGCTTCTGAATCAGCGACTGTAAGTATGTTTTGTTATTAGTTTAAGTATTTGCTAATGACTGTTCAAATGCGGAGTTTTGCGCAGGTAATTGTTTCTCAGGGGGACGTAAGTGATTTTCACCGTTTACAGAGGGTAGTTGGTGATTTTAATGCCGTCTGAATCCAGGGTGTCGGTGTTTTTCTCTCACTACCCCCGTAAAAATCCCTGGCCGAATTACCTACTGTTTGACAAACACCAAGGTCGTGTGGTAATTTAATTGCCGTCCGAATCCACATCTCTGAGTTTACGAGAAGAAATCGATTCAAAATTCAGTGCTTAAACACTTTTTGAGCACTCCCGAACACCGTAAGGAACGTTAACTGTTGTACTTCGGTGTAAA
>NW_015635523.1:2484034-2496124 GCF_001515625.1 Sinocyclocheilus rhinocerous
TTTTACACAATAATAAGAATACATTTTGTAAATAAAATTCATTTTATTTACAGCAGACAATTATGTGACTGGTCACGCGAGCAGCGCGTTCCCGGGTTCGTAGGATCACAGAAATCACTCCTCCTCTGTGAATAGATCGCCATCCAAATCCATGAGTTTTATCACTGAGGTGATATGTAAATTTATTTTTACAGACGTCCACCTGAGAAACAATTACTGTCCGAATCGGGCTTAAGTCATTATAATCAGTAATTATGTCCCCACTGGATGCAAGAAATGCCTCGTTTGTAATGGGTTTTATTGGTTTTGTCTCACCGTGCCGGGAGACGGCGTCGCAGTATGTTAAGGGGCGTAACATTTCCGTCACACACTTGAGGTAATCAGCCAATCACAACACACTGGATAGCTGGCCAATCAGAGCACACCTCGGTTTTCAGACCGATGAGCTTTGTAAAAATTGACGCGTTTCAGAAGGCGGGGCATAGAGGAGAAACAATAATGTACAGTATGTGGAAAATAATGTGTTTTTTGAACCTTAACAACATAATGTTCTTTTTAGCAACGTCATATGACCCCTTTAAATGTCTCGAATACTGGCCTCATATGTCTTGGAGGTATGATGGAAACATTTTGGATCACGTTTTGGCTTATCCTTTGCTTTAATGCTTGTAAATTTATTCCACATTTTGCCCTCTCTTCATTTCTTAATATCACAGAGCGGAAAACTAAGTGCATGTTTCAGGAATGAAGCTAGCCTCAGCGTTCTAGGTTAAAGAAAGCAGATTAAAGTTAAAGCAGGTAAATCCAGGCCGTGACCAAGCAGGAGCCAATGAGAGACTGAGTTTTGTGAATAGCGATGGACCCTGGGGGACAGAAGCGCTGAAGGGGAATCAGGAGGAGAAGCGAGAGATATTGAGCGGAGGAATGAGGCTTTAGATGGTTTCCAGGAACCCCTGAGCTCCCCAATCTCTGTCACACTCGCTGTTTTAGACACACATCCTCCAGGGGATGGACTAGGCTTGGTGTCTCTGACTAGCATTGTGTCTTTCACATAGCATCTCATCCTACATTTTCAGTGTGCTAACCCTGGGTAAGCAGTGGTGTTAATCTCCTAAATGAACAAAAATGTTCATCAAAAGGCTTTTTTGATTTCTTTGACATCATCTTTTTGTTAAATGTTGATATTGATGTTTAATATATGACTGAATGTTTGGTTGATTTTGCACTTGCTCGTCAACTAACAGTTGTTTTTGTCGAATGAAATTAGATGCCATTTCAGTAAAACTGACTGAAATGAATGAATATGACAAGGAATATTTACAGGGGTGCACATAAGTGGTGCGCATACGCGACCAAAATAAAAAATGTGCTGGGTAAATAAGTTCAGATCGCTCATTTGCGCACCGACATGGTTCATGGCTGTTAATGCACAATCACTGTTTTAGATCGACTAATTGTAATATAGGATTTCCATTCGAACTGAATGCATAAATCTAGGCTGTGCGTTGCCGTTTCACAGCAAAATTCACTCGGTGCTAAAACCGGCAGCGCCGGCAACCTGCCAAAATAAAAGCTTGCTAATTTTAGGTTTAAAAATGTTGAAAATTCTTTAAAAAAATAAATAAAATGAAATATAAATATTAGCATTGTAATTTTAAGTGTGCTTTAAAATAATTGTATTTTTATTTAATACTCTTTTTTTATTTTAAAATATAATAGTATTATCAAGTTTTATTTATTTTACTTTAAAAAACTAAATTAAGTGCAATAATATTATTGCTATTATTAATTATTTTATTTTTTTATAATTATATTTAATGGGTCACACTATGTGCAGTGAACTTAAAAACGCATGTGCATCCCTGAATATTGACTAAATCTAAGTTAAGCTCAATCAGCAGCATTTGAGGCATAATATTGATTACCACAAAATCATTTTGTCATATCCATTTATGTCTTTAAAACTGAATGAAACAAATTCTTCCATGAAATGTATTCATTCCTTCATTCTGTCTGTCTGTTTATTTTTTATTTTTTTTGTAGGGCTGTACAAGTTGGCCCAGACTTTTGTGATTTATATGTCAGTTTGACTGTATAATGGTAATAATGTTGTAATATTTCACTGTAAAATAAAAATCAAGTAAAAAATGTATACTATTTTTTATTTATTTACCCATTTCTTTATTTTTAAAAATTCTTCAAAATATCTTTTGTGTTCTGAGTCACATTTTTTTAGAGAATTTACAAGCAGCAGCTTACCATTTATAAAAGCATTTACTATAAGGCTGCATAAATGAGTTTCACAGGGTTTTAGGATTTGTTGCATTGAGTTGTGACAAAGTTAACAATCAGATATAGCTAGGTTAGCAATGTTAACAAATGATATTGAACCCAGAATATTCCTTTCTATAGATATTTTTGTTAAAAGGCAAAAACTATTACTACTACTAAATAACTGGTAGGGAGTGATGGAAGAGAGAATCTCCCCAGTGCTGCATCATTATGTTGTCTGTGTTCATCCCCGGCGACTGTGCAGGAACCTGGTGGGTCTGTGTGGCCCTGTACATGTTAATGGATGATGCTGCTGTTACTCACATCCCCTCTGGTCCTCCTCACGCACTCCTCTCTGCAAAAGAGGCCAGTATTTGGTGGTCTGTGTGGTACTAAATTAAGCCTAGCTGTTCCATTAACTGGATTTGTGGGTGGTCTAATACCTATGAGTAATATCTTAAACAAAGCTTTTTAGCCTTGTAGCTCATTTTGGGAATGTGTGTATTTGTGTGTGTCTGGTTAGAGTGCCACGGGTAATGACTATATTTGAACCGGTGAATGGTGCTTTCAATCAGAGCTCGCACTTTGAGCTCAGACTCGTATCCTAAAGCTGGTTTGCAAAAATAGTCTATTGGATGAAACACAGGTCATTGGGTTTATACACCGGGCAGTGGCTGTAACAGGCACAGTACTGCAAAACCTACCTTTTGTGTTGCCTAGCAACCTTGCCCAAAAAGTTGCCCTGTGTATCATCACCTTAAGACACAGAGCTCCGTGTTTTCTTCTCTTGCAATTCAGGTTTGCCATTCTCCCGCCTGTTGCTTCAGATTATTGTGTGGTTTTAGTGAGTTTAAGCATCTCTTCATTGTTACTTCCAGTTTCAGCATTACCAAATTCTTTTGTCTGACAGACATGTTGCCTCATATTGCATCAGCGCAGTTTGTGATAGCAAACTAGTCAGTCTGGAGTGAAAAGACTTCTTGCATGTGTGCACACCTGGAATATGCTCATACACGCGCAGGATTGAGAAATGTAGAATACGTTTTCTCCTTTAATTTTAGCTTTATTTCTTGCAAGTAACTCAAAAGGAGATGTTTAGCTAGATGTCCAAGCTGCTCCTTTGTCTACTAAATATCTTTTGGTTTCCAGTAAGCAAGTAAGTCGCAAAGTTACCTGTATAAATACTTGCTTTGCACCATTTTTTCCATGCATTGGAAAATTATTAATTAATTGTACATTTTATGTACTATTTGCATGGTCGCACTTTACTTTAAGGTTCAAATCTCACTATTAACAAACCATTAACTATGAATTTTGTCTTAATAAACTCCTAATTTGCTGTTTATTAATAGTAAGATTAAGATGAAGTTTAGGTGTTGGGTAGGATTAGGGATGTTGAATATGTGCTTTATAAGTACTAATAAACAGCCAATATGTTAGACATGCTAATAAGCAACTAATTAACAGTGAGAACTGGTCCCTATACTAAAGTGTAGCAGTGTAGCATATTTGTATATGGTAAGTAAAGCAATGTACATTGGAAAACAGAAAAATTACATTTCTGTAAATCCTTGCATGACATGTCATATGCATGCATATTTTATTTAAAAAGTTTTGTTTCTTCTTATTTTTGTCATCAGTTACGTACATTAGGGTATTTTGTGTTACATTTTTTATTTAGTTAATGCTTATTGCATTATTTTAGTGTCATGTTTTACCCTGATGGTGTTTTGTCTTTGTGTAATGCTGTGTAAATATTGCCTACCTGTATTATTCTGATACTTATCGGTACATTTTAGGGTAAAAATTGATTGTTTTGTCATGTCATGGTATTTTTTTTATGGTGAATTTTTGGTCTACAGCTGCTGTTTAACTCTAAACTTAACTGATAATTTTTACCGTAAGCAAACTCTTAATGACAGTTTAATATAGATACCACCATTTTTATTTCAAATGAATTGTGATTGATTGTTCATAATTCACATCTCATCATGCATGCATACGCTTTTTAGCTCCGTGACTGTGCTAATTAAACAGCCATCTCTTTTGTTTTCCAGCCCCCAGAGTGTGCTGCGCTTTAGCTGTGTCTCTCTGGTGGTTTGTTAGATAAGATGTAGGTGAGGGGCAAAGCTCTCCTGTGGGGTCTCTCGCTCTCTGCGGGGAGAGATTCTCTCACCAGCTGACACTTCAAGGGATTCGCAATCTCACCCACATCCTGAGAGAAACTCCTGTCTCTGTGAGACGTGGGGAAGAGAGAGTATCTCTGTCAGGCAGACTGAGAGCGGTTTTAGTGTTTGGATTAGGGTGGATGGATTCATATAGTTATGAATATGATGATAAAATACAGATTTATTTAGCCGTCAAGTTTGTCTTTGACTTTCAGTTTAATTCTTTTTAATCTAAATGCTTATACAGTGACTATTTGAGCTCTATGGCACAGCTTTCTGTAGTCTATTTCCTACATGTAACAGTGTTATCATTATTTATATACTATTGTAGTATTTAATAATATTTTGAATTTGTTTTTTATATTTTCCGTTTTAATTATAGTTTTAGTAATTTGTATGTGCTTTTATAGTTTTTATATTAATATTTTATTGTTTCTATTCAGCTTTTATTTCAGTTTTAGTCATTTTAGTACTTCAACTTAAATTTTTTCAGTTAGTTGCCAAGTCAGCATTTATAATATGTAATTTTTTTAATCTTTACTCTCTCTCTCTCTCTCTCTCTCTCTCTCTCTCTCTCTCTCTCTCTCTATATATATATATATATATATACTGTATATAAAACAGTTAAGTTTTAGATTTAACAACACTAAACACAATGTGATAAAGTGGGGATCCATATGGATCATTCCAAAATCTCTTCATCTTCTCCAGCTGTTTCCCGGCTTTCCTTTCATCTTCTTTCTCTCGATTACTGCTGAGTTATGGGGCGATACAGCTTTAAATTAAATGAAACTCCATTGTTTCAGTGTTTCCTTAATTGCCCCTCCACCAAATGTCATTCTTGAGAAATCTGGCATCAGCTGCAGGGCTCTTCAAAAAGTAATAAACTAGATGTAAAGTCTATTTGATTCTCTTGCCAGGGTCTTAAAACCTCAAACAGTCTTGTTTACTGTTGGGAGGAAAGGCATCATTGCATTTATTCACAGACTTAACAACAAAAAAAAAGTACTGATGCACAAACAAGGCGAACAGCATGTAAAGTTTAGAGACTTGAGGGCCTTTTAACCTCATTTTTGCAATGGAAATTTAAACACATTAATCTATAATATTTGTCCCTACTTCTAAACCCGTCACATCCTCCCTAATCTCTCTCTTAATGCCTCTTTCTCTCTCTCCATGTCTCCAGAAGAACACAGCAGGAAGAGTAACCTTGTGGAAAATGACATTATGTGGAGTAAAGTGTCTATAATTTCGGTGTGGATATGGTTGAATGAGCTCTGTCTTAAGCATGTGTTTTATGCTAATATGGAGATTACCTCTGTAATTGCTCTTACAACACTCAATGCATATTACTGGAGTAATATGTTGAGGGTGGATTATGATATGATGATACAGGTCAAGACAAATGAATTCACGGTTTCGTAACTCGGTGTTTAACACTCATGGATGTAAGCTGTATATGAAGCCTAAACTTTTGAATGGTGGTGTATGTTTAAGTGCTTGGATCAACAGGTGCATTAGTAAGTTGTCATTTAGCAGCATTACATTAAAGTTATTGCAGTGACAATTCTTCCAGAGAAACCTGAGGTTAACACCCTTTCCTAAACAACAAGATAATTGTTTCTACATTGAAAGTGAAAATGCTGTACAGCACAACACAGTCTCAGTCAAACAGAATATATTTTAAGCAAGTAGGCAAGACTACCTAGCATGATGCTGCAGAAAAAATCTTAAAAGTGTACATTCCACCAGTCCCGATGGGTTAATCGTCCCTTTTTGTCCATTTCACCTTAACTAGAAGACAGTCATGTGGCATCCCTCCCTGTTCCCATCTCAGAACCCAGGAGCTGCTGTGATGGAGTGAGGGGAGGGGGCCTTCTGCTGTGATTGAGGATGTGCAGCTGGCGTCTTCGTCCTTGCCCGAGTAAAAATCCATCAGAGTATTAACCTTGTGAAATAAATCAGGAGATGCAGGCAGACAGGATGAATAGCACTCCCTGAATATAGGCTGTCATGTGAATAGCGAAATGCACAATGTCCGCGTCGCCGAGGGGCTGTCTGAATGCTGTTGCTGCACTATTGTGTCACACACAATGGACAAAGCTACATCAGGGCTTCGTTGCGATTTCAGCTATTTTGACATTTTGATTGCTTTTTTTCTTTTATGTTCTGTATCACCTTTAAAAGCCAGAGTGGTACAATGTAGGGAGGCTCATTCACGATTAGGCACGCACTCCAATAGTGTTGGAGAGTGAAATCGGAGAAAGAAAGTGGAAGCGATAGAGAGGGAGGGTTGGGAAGGGTGAGAACTTGATTGATCTGGATCCTTTTGACCTATTTCAGTAGTGGTTAATGGTGCTGCTTTAAACCAGAGAGTAAAAGAAAACACCTGTTCTTCTTTTAATACACACTTTGCTCTCTGCCAGGTGCACCATAAGAGGTTTTAGAAAAGAACTTGGATTGGAGGTACCTGGTTAGGGAGAGAGCAGCACCTCTCCTGGCTATTGCTGAAATGCACAGAGATATGATAGACACTTGTTCCCCTTAAATTAGGATCTCTTTCAAATCTTTATATAAGATGCAAAGACCAAAAAGAGAGATCTTTGTGAGTTAAAGGGATAGTTCAACCAAAAGATGCTTTGAAGAGTGTGCTTAACCAAACAGTTTCTGGTCCCCATTGACTGCCATAGTATTTTTTCCATAAAGTGGTAGTCAGTGGGGACCAGCAACTGTTTGGTTTCATGTGTTTTGGAGTAGACGTGGCTTTGGACAGTGATTTGCAGGGTGGATGGGATCTTATGCGTTCAAAGCTAGCTTGCTATTGCTAACCTCTCCGAAATCACCTACCCTATACCTTTAAGGCATGACCCACATATATAGTATATGAATACACTAATATCTTATCGCCATTATATTATATTGCCATTTCATTTTATTGTTTTTTATATTTAATTTTAATATTAATTATTAACATATACCATATATTGTATATATGCTTTTAAAGGAAATATCTACGGTGGACCAGTAGTCCACAACACAACGGAAACAAGTCGCAACACAACAAAATGAGCACAACACAATGAAATTAGCACAACACAAAGGAAGCAAGCTGGAACACAATGGAAACAAGTCGCAACACAACAGAAACAAGTTGCAACACAACGGAAACAAGCTGCAACACAACGAAATTAGCACAACACAACGCAAACAAGCTGCAAAACAACGGAATCTCCACAACACAATGGAAACAAGCTGCAACACAACGAAATTAGCACAACACAATGGAAACAAGCCGCAACACAATGGAAACAAGTTGCAATACAACGAAATTAGCACAACACAGTGGAAACAAGTCACAACACAATGAAATTATGTGTAGTGGCGATTTCGTTGTGTTGTGGAGATTTAGTTGTGTTGTGCACTACTGGGCCACCGTAAATATCACCGGTTTTATTTATTTATTTTAGGGCTGTCAGTCGATTAAAATTTTTCATCTAATTAATTACATGATGCGGATTACTCCGCTGTGGCAACCCCTGATAAAAAGGGAGCAAGCCGAAGGAAGAGAATTACATGATGCGTCGATTAATTAATCTAATTAATCGCAAAATAAGTTTGACTGTGAAAATACCCACAAAAGATTATTTAAAGCTATTTTTGTGATAAATGAGAAAGTTTCAAGTAGACATTACAAATTGTAGCTTTTTTATTAGATCAAATTGTAGCTATTTTATTTGATTCAACATAAAATTTATGAGGTTACACATAAACATTTAGGCTACAATGGCCTAACATAGCCTAAACTATGGCACATAAAAGAAGATAATTTGAGAAACATCTCAGTATTTTTTTTGTTCATGCAATGAAAGTTACTGGTAACTTTGTTACCAACAGTCTTCAAAATACCTTCTTTTATGTTCCACAAAAGAAAGGTTTGAAATGACATGAGGGTGAGTAAATGATGAAAGAATTTTATTTTTTTGGGGTGAACTATCCCTTTAATGTTTTTTTTTATTTTTTATGAAATGATACTCTAAATAAGAAACTAAATCTGCCAGCAGGTGGCGGTAAATGTCTTTATGAGTCATTCATTCATTCGAACAGCTGATTCATTAAGGAATGAAGTAAACAGCTCTCTTTATGAATGGGTCTTTGAATCATTTGTTCACACGATTCGTTCAAAATGCGGATTAATTCAGAAACTAAACACGCTGTGTTGCTCGGAGACGCACAACAATTCTGTTATGGCTGTATGTAATATGTTCTCTGCAAAATAGAGCAAAAACACATAATATTGTGTTTAAAATATAACACAATATCAACTTGTTATTTACTGAAATGTTTTATAAAATCACATTTAAACTCGTGATATTCGGGACAAAATCAGCACTCGTGTACTGCTCTCCCTGCTCGTGTGATTTCATATGATATAAATATGAAACAAAAACTCATACAGGGGCATTTTTTGCCCCCAATATCTTAAATTTTAGATCATAACTGCATTTATGGTGTTGTTGCCCTGCATCATATTTGCCAACAGTCAACTATATGAAATGTAAGATGATGCACAGGTCTGGGGGCGGAGCCAATGCGTTACCTGCGTTAAAATATTTTAATTCGCGTTATTTTTTCATAACTAATTAAGTTAATGCGTTAAACTGACAGCCCTAATTTATTTATTTATTTATTTTAGCCAAGTGAATTTGTGGAAATAATATATTACAGAACATTGTTTCAGAACCAGTAAGATTAGTGCCAAAAATAATTAATATTATTATAAAAATGTTATACACGTACACCTTTAAAAGTAATACTGTATATCCCGTTAAAATATATCCATCCATCCATCCGGATTTGTGGAAATGCAGAATATATAACAGAGCAGTGTTTTAGTAATTCATAAGATATTTACTTACAGTTGAAGCCATTAAGATCAGTTCCTTTTAATCCACTTCTTCTCTTTTGCTTGCCATATTGTCCTCCTTTCTCATTGCCCATGTTTTGATTGCTCGGAAGTGGCAGACCCTTGGATGCGGCACCACCTGTGGTCTCCAATAACACATCTTTCCTCCCCTCTGTCCTCATGTCTCTGCTTCCACCGTGAAGCTCTAAAAGGCCTTTGCAATCAAGGTTTTAATTAGTATGGGGAATAGAAGGCAGATGAGACAAGAAACAAGCTCAATCAACAGCCCTGTGTGGTCTGTAATGGAGGTGGATGAGGAGGCCCTGGGTGGTGATAGTTCAAGGCACATTCTTACAGCCTCTCGTTCCTGCTCATGAACAAACCTAACTAACTTGTTTCCTGCCCTCACCACTGCGCTGGGTGCTGTTGGAGCAGTGTACGGCATATGACTTTTTGAGACGTCTTTTTGATGTCTTTTGGATCCAAGTCTCTATAAATCTCCAACAAAGAACATAAAAACAGTTTTGCATGGCAGAATATTCTGAGTAAAAACTGTTCAAAAGTTTGGGATCAGTGTGTTTTTTTTTTCCCAGTACAAAATGTTTTACTTCAGCAAGGATACATAAAATTGTTTGAAACAGCAAAGACTATCACTGTTACAAAAAAATATTTCACATATTAAATGACCTATTGAACTTTGAACTTTGAATCAAAGAATCCTAAAAAATATTTTTCACAAAAAATATTAAGCTGCACAGTTTTCAACATTGATAATAATGATTCTTGAGCATCAAATCAGCATATTAGAATGATTTCTGAAGGATCACTAAAGACTGGAATAATGGCTGCTGAAAATTCAGCTTTGCTGTCACAGGAATACATTGTGTTTTAAAATATATTAAAATAAAAACAGTTATTTTAAGCGGTAATATTTCCTAATATTGCTGTATTTTCATTAAAAAAAAAAACAGCCTTGGGGAGGACTTATTTTAAAAACGGCTAAATCTCGCCAACCCCAAATATTTGAATATATATATAAAAAATGTGTTACCATATATATTTTTTATAATTTACACAATAAATATAAAAATATAATAATAATTTATTAATATATCATTTATTTTATTGAAACAGCTACTAAGCAATACAATTATAAAAACAGTTATTTTAAGTGGTAATATTTCCTAATATTGCTGTATTTTAATAAAAAAAAAAAAACTGCCTTGGGGAGGACTTATTTTAAAAACGGCTAAATCTTGCCAACCCCAAATATTTGAATATATATATAAAAAATGTTTTACCATATATATTTTTTATAATTTACACAATAAATATAAAAATATAATAATAATTTATTAATATATCATTTATTTTATTGAAACAGCTACTAAGCAATACAATTATGGTTACAATTTTTGCAGTATCAAAATAAGAGGGATCACACAAAATTTAAATTTTTTTATTTAGTACTGACCAGAATAAGATATTTCACATAAAAGATTTTTACATACAGTCCACAAAAGAAAATATTAATCATACACAACTGTTACAAAAGGTTCAAACAGTCACTAATGCTCCAGAAGGAGAAATGATGCATTGAGAGCCTGGAGTTGAAAACTTTTTGAATTTGAAGATCAGGTTAAACTGAACTTATTTTGACTTCTGGGAAACAACATCTGTAGCTTCTGAAGAGCAGTACTAAATGAAAAAAAACTGGGCAAAACAAGGCAATCTTTCTGTTCAAAAGCTTACACCCCTGGCTCTTAAAGTTGCCCCTATTATGGGTTTTTGAAAATTACCTTTCATGTAGTGTAACACAGCTCTAAGTGAATGAAAACATCCTGCAAAGTTTTAAATCTGAAAGTGCACCATGTATAAAGTTATTGTCTCTCAAAAAAAAAAGAGTCGTTTTAAAACGAATCCCAAGCCGTTTCACGTGGACGTCAACATGAAACATTAGCATATTGCCCGCTCACGTCTTTTCGTGTTGGTATGAATGAAAATGCAAATTCATTCTTTGCCACTAGGTGCCGCTTTTGGAGCGGTAAAATAGCTGTTTCCCCGGTAAGGCTGTACACAAATGCTATTTTATCAGGCATTACAGGCATGATGCAATGGAAATGAGACCAATCGGACCAATCACCGCAGATTAGCGTCACGCAAAGGAGGGGTTTGGGAAAATGAATTGTTGAGTGAATCGTTTGGGAGTCATTGAGCAAGTAAGGTAAAAATAAATGCATATTATAAGACAATGAAAGTGTTTTTTTGACCTTGCATGCATGTTATCCTGTTATTGGGGTCTCCCAAAACCAAAATATGAACCTTTCATTCATCACCCATAATAGGGGCACTTTAATGCATCGTTTTTCCTTCTGGGGCATCAGTTGTCCTTAGTGTGAAAAGATGGATCTCAAAATCATACAGTCGTTGTAGGAAATGATTCAAATATGCAAAAGATGCTGGAAAACCAAAGAATTCTTCGGACCTGAAGGAGTTTTCCGAAGAACAGCAGGCAGTTTAGCTGTTCAGGACAAACAAGGGACTCTTGCACTACTTTTAAAAACAAACAAACAAAAAACAGCTGTGGATCATCCAGGTAACATCACAGTATTAAAGTCCCCCTGTAGTCAAATATTTTATCCCTTAAAACTTATCTTTTGATAATCAAAATGACATATTTAAATGTTTTTTCTTGTGAAAATAATTTTCTCATGCCTTAAAATAGCTTGAATGTATCTCAACAACATT
>NW_015635523.1:2496191-2515224 GCF_001515625.1 Sinocyclocheilus rhinocerous
ATTTAAATGTTTTTTCTTGTGAAAATAATTTTCTCATGCCTTAAAATAGCTTGAAAGTAACTCAACACCCTTGCCTCATTTACTATACGCTGATCTATGAATATGCAAATTAGCCCCGCCTCCACTCACTCACACCAGCCAGCGCCTCCTAATTCACTGAAATGTAGTAGTTGAAACCAAACGCAAAACAATGGCATACATGGATAATGACTGATAAAACTATGTTTTTACTAGCAGACAACTACAGTGAATCCTGTAATATTCGTTAACGTTACTTACTTGACGATGTTGTGTCCTCAAATCAAGCGCATGTAAGCGTATACTTCAAAAAAGATGGTCTTTTAATGGTTCTTTACATGTAGTAACAGTTCTATTTAATAACATATTGTCCTGAAGAACCGTTTTATGCTGAATTAGTTCTTTGTGTTAAGAGTTTAGGGTTCTTTTTTCCCGCCTTTTTGTTTTTCAAATCTGTAACTGTCAAAGCAATCTCCTCACTGATTTACTGGAACTCCACCATCTAACTACACAGACTGTCAACACGCTTTCAGCAGGTAAATTAGTTATTTTTCTTTAACTTCAAATTGTAACTGGCTACCTACCAATCATGTCTTTTTCTTTTTTTAGTTTTTTTAACATAACATGTAATCTGGTACCATTTTTCTTAAGAGTGTATGTATGTATGTGAACAAGCAAACAAACCAGTAAATTAAACAACAAAATTGTGTGTACGTTTCTGGCCTGGGGCTTATTTTCTGTGTAATTCATCATCTTCGGATGGCATGGCACCCACTCAGGAGGTGTTGATTGAAGTTGGTACTTTCAGTGTGGAAGAGGTTGGTCGGCTAAAGCCTTCACTGGGCTGTGACCGATGGCGCCAGCAGAGGCTAATGCCCGCTGAATGCCAGTGCACTCTGTATGTAATGCAAATGGCCTGACATTTAACTGCTGTGGGCAGGGTGTAATTAAAGATGTGGCCTTTAACAGCGCCTGTCCTCCCCTACTGATGAGACACAAAGAGAGAACAGGCTATAGTCCTCACTTACAATAGAAACAGGCCGAGGCATTTCTCATCAGTGTCTTTGAACAGTTAAAGAAAACGAAGATGGGTATAATTACCCTGATTAGTTATTTGAGAGTTTTAGTCCTGTAAAATGCTCAAACATGCCGAGTATTTAAAGGGATAGTTCACCCAAAAATGAAATTAATTACTCACCCTCATATCGTTCCAAACCTGTAAGACTTCCGTTCATCTTCGGAACACAAATTAAGATATATTTGATGATGTCTGAGCGCTATCTGACCCTCAATAGACAGCAAAGCAACTACCACGTTCAAGGCCCAAAAAGCTAGTAAGGACATCGTTAAAATAGTCAATGTGACATTAGCGGTTTAACCGTAATTTTATGAAGCTACAAGAATAATTTTTATGCGCAAAGAAAACACTTATAATGACTTTGTTCAACAATCTCTTCTCTTCCGTGTCAGTAATTAATGACAGAATTTTCATTTTTGGGTGAACGATCCCTTTAAGCCTGTATAGCCTCAGGTAGCTGGACTTTGACTAACTGCAAAAAGTCTGGACTCGTCTTGCTACGGAATGCATGACTGAAAGGGATAGTTCACACAAAAATAAAAATTCTGTCATCATTTACTCACCCTCATGTCGTTCCAAACCTGTATGAGTTGCTTTCTTATGTTGAACACAAAAGAAGATATTTTGAAGATTGCTGGTAATCAAACAGTTGGTGGTTGCCATTGACTTCCATAGTATTTTTTTTCCCTACTATGGAAGTCAATGGCAACCACCAACTGTTTGATTACCAGCAATCTTCAAAATATCTTCTTTTGTGTTCAACATAAGAAAGCAACTCATACAGGTTTGGAACGACATGAGGGTGAGTAAATGATGACAGAATTTTCATTTTTGGGTGAACTATCCCTTGAAGGTCCATCCCAATGTTTTTTCAAGCAGATATTGAGAGTAAATCATGAAAGATCTCATGGATATCAGGGACTTTTTCTCTATAATGTTTCCATTGTGATGTGTTGTACATGAATTTATGTGGAATTAAATCTTCTATATATGGCTCTATATATGCATTCTCTCTTATGCACTTTGTACTTTATACCTCTGCACTTTCTATGTGTTTGAGCCTGTTTTTTTTTAGTATAGATTAATATGCATTGAAAGAAGTTGAGAATAACTTTGCATCATTATAGTGGATCTGATTGGATGTGATAATGTGACCTGCTAAATGTAATTTCTTTTATCATCAGCCTGCGTTCTCCCATTTACTCAGATACTGAATCTCCTAAAGTATTCCTGAGACATTATGAAACGGTTAGATATGTACAGTATAATAGAGAGGCGCAAAATAAAACTGAAATATTCATGTCTGATTTTGCCTTTCAAATGAACTAAGATGAGATCCTCAGGGAGAGGACAAGTCAGGCCAAGGAGAATATACTGCTCTCGTTATAAAGGTGACATAACATGGCTGTCCCTCTGTGTCTGTGCACCACTACCAGCCATATATCACACAAGTGAAGATGTACGAAGAGCCGAGCGAACAAATCAAGGGCAGAGACACAAGGGAAATCTACTGGCGCGGAGTCACAGGCCAGGTTAAAGCCCTGCTCATCTATACACTGTTTCTCCATCGCCAGTGACCGTGTCGAGGGCTCAGGGAAAAGAGCTGAGCAGATTCTCAGATAGCGTCCGTGCCGAGGGATGCCGAGTCCACAAGAGGGCAGCTTAACCTTGAATCCCCTTACATGATGCTCCGTTTAGACTCTCTAGATAAGTAGCCAAGAAAAATTGCCTCTGCCAAGCACTATCTGCACTATTTTACTGGATCAGAAGTATATCTTGTGTTCAAAGTTGCACAAAACTGCATCTTATTTGGTATCATTGTGGCTTAATATCATTTTAAAGTGATGGTTTTGTGATTTATAAACCAATCTTTCTTTTTAATTTGATCTTTCTGGTGTAAATATTTGTTGATTAGATATACACTAACGTTCAAAAGTTTGCAGTAGGTAAAATGTTTTTGAAAATCTTATGGTCATTAAAAATGATATTGTGAAATATTAAAACTATTTACAAATTTTTTCTGTTTTAATGTATTTTAATAGGTTTATTCCTGTGATAGCAAAGCTGAATCATTCAGAAATAATTTTAATTTGATTTTCTAAAGAAACATTTCTTATCAATTTGTGCAGTTGTACTGCTTAATATTTTTGTGTAAACTGTAATTAATTTTTTTAGGATTTTTTTTTAGTAATTTTTAAGTAGAAAGTTAAGTAGAATAGCATTTATTTGAAATAATAATCTTTTATAACATTATAAATGTCTATGGTTTTTGCTGAATACAAGTATTAAAAAAATAATTAAAATTAAATAAAAAATGATTCATTCATGCTCATGAACTGGACTGAACACACTGATTGAACAAACTGGTTGTACTAATATTAAAATTAATAGCCCCCACATTATTTCTCCATAGGCAAAAGGTATTTTGAAAAAATATATAAATTTTTTTGCCCTGCAATGAATGAAAGTGGTGTCCAATTTATTAGACTCCACTGACTTTCATTGTATGAACAGAAACAGTTAAAATAGTCTTCACAATATCTTTTTGTGTTTCACAGAAAAAGCAAAGTCATACAGGTTTGTAATGACATGAGGGTCAGTGAATGATGACAGAATTTTTTTGTTTTTGAGTGAACTGTTTCTTTAAGAGCTTACAAAGCTATCCTCTGGGTTTTGAACACTTGGCATGTAATACACAAGTAGTATAACTAATGATTTTTGTATCCTTTTTGATGTTTGTAAGCTTCATTATATGTAGAGGAGCAATTAGGAAATGCAAGTGGGAAAGGTTCTTACAATATGCGTAGTATGTGTTTGCATGCTTTGTTTGTTCTGTATTTTCTCTCCTTTTCCTTCTCTTACTCTCTTCCCCTCTCTTTTGTTCTGTTTATATGGTTAAATGACTTCTGTACAGTTTCAGTGGCTTGGTTGACCTTATCAAAATGCAATAATAAGCTGAGGTTATTACTAAGTTTATGTGTGTGCCAGTGTGCGGAGAGTATTGAACTTCTGCTCAGTCTGTTGTAGCTAACACATTAGGACAGCTCCTCAGCAAACAAAGGGCACATTATTTTCTCTGGGTCTGACCCAGACGGAGGTTATTATAGCCCATGGACTCTGTTATCATGCTTCTAAAATCTCTGGCTACGCTGCACACTCAGTGTTTTGTGTAGGTGTAGCCTCTGCACAGGGAATGTTTTGGTATGGTTTTGACTCGATTTGTTGCATTTTGTTTTCCAATTTAAACTTGCACTACCAAACACTTTAGAGTTCCCAGCACAAATTATTATAAAATTGATTTGATATATTTTGGAAAATAATGTTTATATACCTTTCTGTTTAAACATTTGGGCCCAATAAGTTTTTTTTTAAATGTTTTTGAAAGAAGTCTCTCATACTCCCCAAGGCTGCATATATTAATTTGATCAAAAATACAGTAAAAATTGTGAAAACTGGATTTTCACCAGCCATACAGTCTTTAGTCACATGATCCTCCAAAAATCATTTTACAGTAATATGATGATTTGCTGCTTAAGAAACTTTATTACCAATGTTGAAAACCATTGTGCTGCTTAATATTTTTGTGGAAACTGAGATATATTTTTGAGAATTATTTAATGAGTACATATTAAGAACACTTTTATGAATTAAATTATTTTTAATCTGAGTAAAAATCATTTTTATTGTACTTTTGACCAGTGGTGTAGATACTTTATATGCAGATTTTTATTATTTGTTTAAAATTAAACATTGTTTTTAACAAATAAATAATAATTTGCGATAGCTGAAAATTTAACAGCTATGCATTTTTACTGCAATAAACATTTGTACTGAAAAATAATGGCAGTGTTAAACTTTGATTTGTATATAATTTTAACACATTCTAACTGATGTTTTAATCATCAAAAGTCATTCTGGCAGATCTATATAGAGATTTAGGTACAAAAAATTTTTTTTTTTTTAAAAAGCTTGTATTGTTATCTTTTACAACTTTGGATTGCACCATATATTGGACCAATTTTGATTATATGAAAAATACGTTTTTTATGCCATTTCATGATTATTAGTATTGAGTGTGGACTAAATCATTAAGAATATGTAATAATTATACTACCATTTAAGTTTGTGTTCTTGGAACCATCTGTTCACATTTGGAATTTCAACTACAAATGTTGTTAAAACATAATCAAAGTTGTCAGTTAGCCATTAAATGTACACTACTTTGGAACTCATTTGCTAAACGACTTGATTTGTGAAATGAAAAAGGCAGCGAGTGTGCCAATCTGAGATCCGTCTATATGAAATGCTGCCATTAGTTCATACTGGACCCAGACTGCATAGTTAAGTATGAACGCATCCCTCCACTGCATCAGGCTTTTGAAATAATAAATTACAGTGATGGCTCACACTCACTTCTGTGAATCGATAGTGACCCTGTTCACCTGACAGCTTAATCGTGTGTACCGCCTGACCAAACAAAATAAGGCTCACCCTATTTCTCTTTCATCCTGACCTCGCTAGTGCTCTGTAAAATGCTCTCCAACACATCTTCTGTTGTGTCATGTATTGCTTTCTTCCCTAGCTTATCGCTTTCCTTTCATCCCCTTCTTTTTTTCTCTGTCTCTCTCTCTGTCATCAGTGCTCTTATTTAAAATGCGAGTCTGATGTCATGCATAATAAGTAACTTTGTCTCTCATATTGACAGAACTGTCAATCCAGAACAGCAGTTGTTAAAACAGGTAGGGAGTGAATTTACTACCTCCTGCTACAGTATAGACGTGAGTGCCAGCAGTCACATATGTGCTTTGAGCCAGACAGGCACTGTTAAAGCTCTATTGTCTGTCGGCCCATAACTTCCTGAAGACATAAACTACCCTAGACTGTAAAATCAATTCAGTCAGTGGTGCTCGTAAAAGGCAGCAGCATTCTAGTCTTCTCTCTCTGTCACACACACACACACGCAAACACACACCTGCTGTGTGAAAATGCGCAATCCAATCACTCTCTACTGTGTTCACAGTGTGCAGTTAAGTAATTACCGCTTATTTGGGCTTTTGTTGGCACCGAATGCAATTTACACTTGAGGAGCCTTTAATATGTTTGCATTTCTGTTTAATGTGCCTGTAAGCCCACTGCTGTGAAACTGATTTCCACAGGTATCGAGACACTCCATCGTAATGATAGTCAACACCCTGTTGAGGGTTTATGAGTGTTTTTGGAGGGAAAGAATGAGAGGTCGAAAAACTCGAAAAGAAAAAAGCGTCAATTTAAAAGCAAATGAAGTGAGACTCTTAAATTGAAATATGGCCTCTGAGGAAATTAACATGTTCAAGAGCGCTGAATGTTTATACGATTTAGCAGGGGTTTTACGGCACAGCTGTTTGCTTGAAAGAGTTTATCTTGATTTTAATCCCCTTCGTCACAGACTGATGATTATTTTCATTTTGTCATAGACATTCATCATCATTTTGGAAGTGGGCGCAAAGCATCAATTGTCTGCTAATTATGCGGCTTCTCCTCATTTCAGAAGTGTGTGTGCAGATAACTTTTGTTATTAAATGCATTATGTCTTGTGTGCCGCTCATTTGCAAGAGCTCTGTGGAAGACATGCGATTTCAGCAGTTTGACTTTTCAGCTCATTATAAGAAGCATTGTTATGAATTCTCAAATAGATTTAAGTGCACTTATTCACTTTAACAATGATTAGTGATCGTCACAGCAGCAGCAGCAGCAGCCAGGGGAATTGATGCCACTTGCTACCGAGCTCGGAGCCCTCTCCCCGGACAGCACGCCACATACGCATAACCTTTGCTCTGTTCATTATATGTAAGTGTGAACTCGTGAAAGTGGGGCAGTTCCAACTTTGCAAGGACAGTCTGGCGCTTCTGACTCACAGCCTGCAAGTATGTTTTTTATGTTTAAATAATTTGCCAATGATGATTCAAACGCGAGTTTTGAGCAGTGTAGAGTAGGCTTGTTGTTTGTTGTTTCTCCTATCACAAATGCAGACATGGTTTTATGTTTACACGGCGCGATACGCAACGCGTAAAAAGACCGTGTAAGTCATTATAATCAGTAATTATGTCCCCACTGGATGCAACAAATGCCTACCCTGTAGTGAATTGGAAGCCAATGTAAAGTAGCTCAAATCTGTGTTATATGCTGGAATTTACGAATGTATCTAATCTGTGTACTTTGTTCAGTTGAAGATTCTGTTAGGTCATCCCGGCCCAGGAGGACAGATTTGATATCATTACGTCATCGCGAATGACGTCAGTACGTTAGGGCGTAAAATAACAGATGAACCGGTTTTTTGAACCGGTTTATTGAAACGAACTGTCCGAAAGAACCGGTTCGCGGAAAAGAACCGGACTTCCCATCACTAGACAGCATCACAGTATGTTAAGAGGCGTAACATTTCCGTCATACGCTTGAGGTATTCGGCCAATCACAACGCACTGGATAGCTGGCCAATCAGAGCACACCTCGCTTTTTCAGAACTATGAGCTTTGTAAAAATCGTTTCAGAAAAAAAGTAAAGCGCTTGTAAAAAGCGTTTCAGAAAGGCAGGGCATAGAGGAGAAACAATAATGTACATTATATGGAAAATAATGTGTTTTTGAACCTTAAACCGCATAAACACATTGCATTACACCAAATACACAACATAATGTTCTTTTTAGCAACGTCATATGACTTTAAAAAACAGTTAGTTATAACATTCCAGCTGCCTTTGTGTTTTCTAAGTGGTATGACTACCCTTGTATGACTGCCTCTGATCTCAGCTCTCAAACTATTTAAAGAATTGCAAGATGTGTTCAATGGCCCACAAAGACTTAACTTATCGTAACACACTCAGATTCATCATGAATGTTTTGAATGAGGATCAACATTAAAAGGCATTTCCTTCTCAACATACCATCACAGAGTTTTCTGTAAATAATTTGGCAATGTTGAGATGTGAGGAGACGGCACGTATTGCTGCCACCCTGATCCGGCCCGGCGTAATGGACAGAGAGCTGAGGTTTATGTCATATATACAATGTTTCCTGATAGATCCAAGCTGTTTCCAGTTTTAGCTTCAACGTTTGAAAAGCTGCCCCATCTTTGATCTGTTCAGTGTGGGCGGACAAGTGGGTTTATACACAGCAACAGCGGGCAGCCAGGAGTCCTCATTTTTTATTGCAGAATTGTTGCCTGTGCTTAAATGCCACTGTGATATTCCTGTATTTCAGGACAAGAATAGCAGAAGCAATGATGCCAGTGTCAGAGACAGGCTCCCATAGTTTCCACAGTGACTTTCACTGTATGTTAATATATAACAATATAATAACCAAAAATAATACAATGTTTTAATGAGTAAATGATGACAATTTTCCTTTTTGGGTTAATTGGGTTAACCTTTACTTCTATTATTGGAAGCAGCAAGACTGATCTTTTTGTAGAAATAAGCAACATCTTGTTTGCCAGCTTAAGGCAACCTTACCTGGGTTTGCTGATCTTAGCTGGGCTCCCAGCTTGGTTTAGTTGATCTGTTGGCTGGTTTTAGAGGTGTTTTGGAGCAAACCAACTTATGCTTGAAGCATTTTTATCCCTGCATGGATAGATCTGTTTTTCATAGAAAATTATCACATCTGTCCAAATGTTCTGAGAATCAGTTTAGAATACTGAATTAAATCATGGAAAACTAGACTGTTCAAAATGGTTCGAAAGAGCCAAATCTGATCATTCATTAGCAAACCAGCTAAACCTTCGATCTTTCTGCCGAATGAGCTTCCTGTCATAATATGTTACGCTTGTATGAGGCAATTCCAGTCAAACCAGTGACTTTAATTACTGTGTTAGCATAATACATAAAACCTAGTGAGCTTCTCTCCAAGAAAATGTGAAAGACACCTCTAATTTTGCATTCGTTTTATTGCTTTTCTGTCTCTGTGCTTTTTGTCAGTGACGTTAAGACACTGCTATTATTAAAGATAGCCTCAACCCCATTGTCCCGCCGGAGCATCGCAAACACTTCACAGTCTGGGTCTCCTCATGCATTTATCCCAAGTCAAGCCCCGGGTTAAACTACCTAATCAAATTCATGATGTTTTTCGGCACCCCACATTGAATTAAAAGACCTGAGACGCAGCAGCTGCCTTTGCTTCAATTAACCTTTTATCAGCAGAGCTATTAAAAATTCCCCAAGTTTCTGTTAAAATGTCATTTTAATTTTTTGTGCTCTCTTATTCGACACACGCACCGACAGCTTAAATCAAAACTTAATAAAAGATTTTATATTCAGCGAACGTAGAAGAGCGAGGGCGTTCTTGCTGTTTTACATGAGAATGAACGCATCCCGCTGAAAGACTTTATGGTGTAAATAAACGTACAAGCTCATCACTGTAATGTCCCGCTGCCAAAAATCCTGAAGGCTTTTGAGTGCTTCATGTTTTATAAAAATGTCCTCTTTATACTCGTAGTGATGAATAAAGACATGTTTATAGAATAGGAAGATTGGCCTAGATTAGTCGTCTTTTCTTTTCTGTCTTTATTCTTTCTCTCGCGCCCATAGATTGCTTATGTTTTATGCTTTGTGAACTAGTTTCCCCTTTCAGCAAAAAAGCAAAAGCAATTTGTTTTCATCATCTTGCCTTTACCTGATGATGTTTCTCCATTCAGACACACATACGCGACAGTTTCCTGCTGCGTCGATCCAGCTGGTAAGCTTCCAAAAATTGAAGGGAGGCAAAAATTGGCCCAATTCTGCTTTTATTTAGAGGCTTATGCTGTCTATTATTTAAGGCAGCAGAGAGACACTTTAGTGTTCAATAGGCACTGATTTTCTGCCAGGTGCCATAAGATTCAATGGGCTCTTTCCCCTCCAGATAAGAGGAGATCTCCTCTGACTGGGTCTCTGAACTCTGCTGGGTTACTTATCTACGACCTGGACGGTCTGTCTGCAGTGATCAATTTCAGCTCGGCTCTCACTAACACTGTTATTGATAAAGAGCCGCCGCTTCTGTGAGATTGGAAAAACTAAAGGAGAAAAGGTCTCATGAGAAATAAGTTGTTTTTGTGTTTGTACTTGAGCCTTGGCTGAAAAAAGAAGCAATGCTAGTTAGATTTCTTCTTTTTTAGAGAAGCTGCCACAGAGCGTTTCTCTCACAAAGAGTTTTATTTCACCAAACATGTTTTGTTTTTAATCTAAAAATGGCCCCATGAGTCAGACTTTCTTTATTTCCCCCCTTCTGCTTGCAGAATCTCTCATCATTTGCTGCGGGTGAGCTGGGCACTACGCAATTGTTTCATAACTTCAGGAATGTGCTATGAATTTAAAGGAGGAACAGATGAAACTGGCTGGATCTATAGAAGAACATGAGGCAAAACTCATAAAAACTTAATAAAAACCTCTCTTCACCAGGACTTGGGCCCTTGAATGAGGTCAGAAAAATTGGAAAGAAATTGTGGGTTGGCTGGAAGGTGAAAGGGAGAAAGGAACAATCAGATCCGACTTCCTGCTGAAGACCTCACACTCATGCATGTGATTAAACGATTTAATCTCCAAGCTTAGTGTTCATAGTGTGATTTCTTCATTTTAAGTCATTATATCTCCGTTAAGAGTTGCAATTAAGTATCCAAATTGACATGTTTTGAAGTCTCTATAGTGTTGCTATCAAAACTGGCATCTCTATCACCAGGCTGATTTAGAATCTTTTCATTCTTTGCAAATTGACAGTGAATGATGAAAAGAGGCTTTAGCAGCATAAAAACACTGGCATGGATGTTGGCGGTGGCCCAACAGACATTGATTTGCCTTTTAATCCTTCACATATTGATGGACTAGGCTAGAATTTGGCGAACCCCTCATGCTCTGTCTCTGTCTGCGGTGGACTTATTCTTACCTCACTCTCACTTCTCTGAATTACACCTGGAAGTTCAATAAAAGCACATTTTGAGAAGCAGACAGCGCCACATCTGAGGCAGACAGAAACTGAAGTGCTGTTTTTTTTTTGTCTGTGTGTTTTTCTAAACCTGCTAAAATGCTGGGAGACTTTACAATGGGTTCAAAAAAGAGACTACATTATGTTAGTAGTCAGGGCATGGATGAAAAGCTTGCTTTTGCTTAACTTATTTTTCTGCAAGCCTTGAATTGTAGTATGTGTGTTTTTTGTTGTGGCTTCAACTCAATCTGGAAGAAACCAGCAGGCCATTAAAGCTCAAGGTCCTTTCGGTTACTTCAATTGAAGATGTATTGGCCTAAAGAAACTTCCTTTTTTTTTGTTTCACTGTTTTCCCTCTCTCTTTTTTCCATGTGTAGAAACCAAAACACCTCCAGGCTACCTCCATGTGGTCCACCCGAGGCTAACTAGCATTTAACCTGAGAGGAAATTGATCATTACGGTATTGCCTGGTTGCGTCTCAAGGCTTTTGCCTAATGCTATTTCAGCGCCAGCTTAGGTGTGTGGCACGACTGCCAACTCGCATCTGCTTGTGCAGGTTTGATCTCTGATTTGTTCCTACTCAGTCGGCTTTTGATGGTAACGACAGCATGATTTGATTTAAGTCTTGGGAATTGATGGATTGAGTGATGTGTGTCCGTGCGAGAGAGTATGAGACAATGCGCGGCAGCTGGGATCTCAACGTGAGCGGAATTTAAACGGCACTGTTAATGTCAAATCCACAAAACAAACGACTTGCGTTATAGAAATTGATGGGAGAGGACTATATCAGAGCTTGAAAGCAAAAGCATGAAGGGGAAAAAAATGAAATCTATATTTTTCTCCACTATTGACAGTTGGCTGCTCTTTTTCCCCATCCTATAAACTCAGGATTTGCATGCATTTCCCACTGCTGCTGTAAATTGGCTGGCTGATGAGACTTGGCTCAGAAATGATTTACCTTGCTTTTGTTCTGTGGTTGTTGTTTGTATCCATCATAAGTAAAGGATATAACCAGTGTTGGGGGTAACTCATTACAAGTAACGCAAGTTACGTAATCAGATTACTTTTTTCAAGTAACTAGTAAAGTAACGCATTACTTTCCATAAAAAGTAACTAAGTAACGAAATTAGTTACTTTTTTATGGAGTAACGCAATATTGTAATGCATTACTTTTAAAAGTAACTTTCCCCAACACTGGATATAACTGCACTCAAATGAAACTTACACACATTTTATAAACCAGTTACAGTTGTACTTCTCTCTAGAATCCCAGACGGAACATTGTGATGCTTGAAAGTCCTTGGATATTTGTTTTGGATGTGATGTTGGCCATAAACAACCAAATTGTGAGTTTATTGTGCGATGTGAGAAATCCAGTGCATTTAGCTCCAGTTTAAATCACTCAGATTTGAGGTTTGACTGTGTTAACAGCTCTTTTAGCACTGTTACCCTTGTTTACTCATTTTCCATTTTTGTTATTGGCAAGGTTATACACATGCACAGAAAAAATTCTCTTTGGTGAAAAATTGCTGTTTTGGTTGCTTGTTGAATGCATTGCAAAACCTGAAATGCTTGTGTTGCTGGTGCTCAAGAATAAAATCTTTAGCTTGCAGCTTTCCCATAACGACAGTCATCTGCACTTTCCGCTATAGCGTCCCCCCTCTAGTTGCTAAGCTTGCAGTTCAATTTGTCCTAATTCCGGGCTTAATTGTAGAGAGCTTTGCAGCTAATTAAATGTTCAGAGGAGTGATAAATTGGGTGGGTCGAACACAACTACAGTAATTAGTCCAATGTACCGAATGCAGAAACTTCCCAGCATGCTCTGCAGGATGAAAGGTAAGAGCAGTGCTTATAGACTGGCACAGAGATGGCAGATCCATTTTGTTTTTCTAAAGATATTGGGCCAGATTTACTAGGAGCTTGTGCCGGCGCAAACCTTCTTTTGGCGTTAAAATAGTACTGTCAGGATTTACTAAAGACGTGCAGTGAAAAATTAGCACTGAAAAGGCGTGGACAGTTAGTTTTGTGCCTGACCTTATTGGATATGCATTTGTAGGAGTTTCCTTTTCAGACGCAAAATTTCTGGGGGGAGAGTATTAAAATGAATCACGCAATGTGATTTACTAAGATTTGTGCTCGTCAAATTACTGGTATTTGCATCATTATTTAACGTCCAAAAAAAGCATGTCTTAAAGCTCTTGCGTTGCTCTTGGTAGATTGCGCTGGTCGTTATGGAAATGATCTGGCTGCGTCTGTGTTATTTAATGTGCGCATTGTCAGTAAATCACACAGAATTTTCCCCTCCCATTGGCGCTTTTATGAAATTGCGCTCTAACGCTAATTTGCCCTGTTTAGTAAATCTGGCCCATTGTTCCATATATACATACACTACCCTTCACAAGTTTGGGGTCAGTAAGATTTATTTTTTTTAAATATAAAACAACAAAAATATAAATACAATATAAATGTAGTTTTCAAAAATATAAAACAACACGTTTTTTTTTTTATTAGGTTTTGTTTGTTTTTTATTTTAATAATTTCTGAAGGATCATGTGACACTGAAGACTGGAGTAATGATGCTGAAAATTCAGCTTCGCCATCACATTTTAAAATATATTAAAATGTAAAATTATTTTAAATTGTAATGATATTTCACAATATTACTGTTTCACTGTATTTTTGATCAATTTATTGCAGCCTTGGTGAGCATAAGACTTCTTTCAAAAATATTACAAAAACCTTACCAACCTCAAACTTTTGAATGGTAGTATAATGTGTGTATGCACAGCTGTGTTTATGTGAAAAATAGTAAATAATATGTATGATGAGAGATATTGCCAACTGGCAAAATGAAGCAGAAGAATGAAGTATTTTCTACTGATAAAACGCCCAAAATATATGTAATTTTTTACATTTTTACCCTTTTACAGACTGTCTGAAACATAGCAGCACAGCATTCTTTCACACACACACACACACACACACACACACACACTTTAGTGACAGATGTTCCCTGATCTCTATACTTAACTGTGTGTGATGACCCTTAATCCTGGTGGCCTCTTATAAAACAAGCAGAAAAGCTGTTAAACAGTGCCTCAGGTTGCTTGTGTGTGCAGACCTGACTCGCAGTATAATCCTTATGTTGAATTTACATTGAAATGAAGTGTGCATCTCTCTATTCACAGTTGAAAGGGTGATTTGAATCATCCAGACAGTCATTGTCGACTGCTTAGCAAAGACAACGGAGCAGATTAGCCGGTTTAGCTTTTCAAATAGACAGTGAAATATAAAGGAGGCTTTGCTCGTCTGCTGGCTAAGTGCTGTTATCTAAAGATTTACAGTAATTCTCTTCACTTGGAGTGCAATTAAACATCTTGGACACAATCACAGACACTTGGAGAGATGTAAGGCTGCCGTTGAACGTGAACTGTCTGCCTGCTTCCCACTGACAGAGCCATTCTACTGTCTGGATTGGAAATCGATGACTGCCGTACTGCTCTTTAATCAAAGATGTAATTTATAATCAAATCAGGGTGGACATGAGGGGGGTATCATCCATGCTGCCTGCTTCTGGGTTCCAGCAGTATTCATCTCTTAATTTTTTGACACCTTTAATATACTTTAAAGTTCATTTTTAAGCACTCTTTTTAAATGCTCTATTAGTATTTGCCTCTCTTTTGCTTAATTCAATTCCTTAGCAATTCATCTAATTTTTTTTAAAGAAGTGCCCCTCCCTCTCAGTTGTTAGATGTAATTGGTTGAAATTAGTTCAAATCTAACTCAGCTATTTTTGGTAACACTTTAATGTTTCTTTTACCATGTTTTGCAAAGTGTCTCAACATGTATTGAGTGTATCTTAAAATACTTTTTGTCATATGAACAACCCATATTACTATTTTGAATTCCAGATGTGCTTTTTTGGTAACATGGAAAGATGATTGGAGTTGCGAATATATTTAGAGCCTAAGATTTTTAATTTAATTTTTATCTTTAATTTCTTTCTTTCTTTTTATTTTTATTTTTTTGGGCTGTGTGTATGTACTCTTTATATATCCAGCATAGAATTTCTGGCCTGTGTTTATATCATAGCCCCTTGTTGTAGTTCCCCAAGGAAAAATAACTTCTAACAACTTATGATAGCCTACGTTTGTCCACATTGCCGGTGGCATAACCACCAGGGCTCTCTCTTGCGAATGATGTGTGTGTGTGCGTAAATGTGCATGAGTAGGTGAGCTCACACAGATCAGAAGGTCATGGGTGAAAACAACAACAGAAGATCTGATCTTTTTTCCTATACCTTTCAACAACCGCCTGAGGCCGTACCATCTGCACTCCATTTCTCATTCGAAAAAGACAGTGGGAAGGAAACATTCTGCCAAGGTTAAAATAATGTTATTTAATAATCCCAGCAGGTGTATGGTTGGCTGCACATTTCATAACATTGATCAGTTTCCTTTGAGATCTGATGAATAAATCTACATTTTCAGAATGCTGCATGTTTCTCTTGAGATTTTATGACTGGCACCTTTCATATCATTTCTTTTTCTGTGTAATATCACAGGCCACTTGTCGAACAAGTGTTGTACCTTGAGTAATAGAACAAACACTTCAACAGATCTGTCACGCACCTGTCTCAGATATGCTGGAGGTTGTGATATCTTTGTGTACCTATTCTTGCTCTTCCCATGTTCAGTGACACTTTACAAATAAGGTTCCATTTGTTAACATTAGTTAACATAAACAATGAGAAATACTTCTAAAGCATTAATTAATATTAGTTAATGTTAATTACAACATTAACATTATAATACATTATTAAAATCTAAAGTTTCTATTAATGTTACCTAATGGACCTGAGCTAACATTAACTAACAATAAACAGTTGTATAACTAATGTTAACAAAGGTTAATAAATACTGTAACAAATGTATTGCTCAGTGGTAGTTTATTGTTAGTTAATGCAATAAATATAATTAACAAATGGAACCTTATTGTAAAGTGATGCCCATGTTTCTTAATGTAATTTTCAGTGTTGAAATATTTTAGCAATACCTTACAATATGGTTCAATTTGTTGACATTTATTTAATGCATTACGGTCTCACGATATAACAATGAACAATATTTTTTTTACAGCGTTATTGGTCTTAATCAGTATTTTAGTATTATTTATATACTATTATAGTATTTATTAATATTTAACTATTATGTGCTTTTGTCATTTTTTGTTTCGGTATTGATTTAGTGATTTAAGTACTTCATTAAGTACTTATTTCAGTTAGTTGCCAAAGCAACATTTCTATTTTTAGTTTCATCTAACATTTTTAAAGTTTCATCTAAAATTTATTTTAGTTTATTTAATCTTTATTTCAATTACCAAAAATAAATTTAGTTTTAGTTAATAACAAAACATCTTAATAAATGCTAATCAGTGTATATACTAATATATTTTTAAGATTTCAATTTGTATAAATTAGTGTTCATATATATATATAAACAATGAACAATATTATAAAATAAGCAACCTCGATATAATACTGTTAAAATTGTTGTTCATTGTAATTCATGATACATAAATTGAACCTTACTGTAAAGAGTTACCAATATCTCAAAATCTCAACCAGCCCGGCAAAGAAAATTTGATTAACCAATGGCGTTAGTTTGAGGCGGACTATCTGTTTGGTTGACCAATGGCATGACTTCAGGAAACTTGTTTGGAGTTAATGTTTTCTGTTTCTATTAGGTGATGTTAGTGGCACAGATTTTTACAAACTAGAATATATAGAACATATATGCCCTATATTTACATTTACATTTAGACATTTAGCAGACGCTTTTATCCAAAGCGACTTACAAATGAGGACAATGGAAGCAATCAAAATCAACAAAAGAGCAATGATATGCAAGTGCTATAACAAGTCTCAGTTAGCTTAATGCAGTACACGTAGCAAGTTTTTAATTATATAATAAATAAAAATAATATATATGTATAATTCATATTAATCTGTATGTATAATTCATGCTTTAATAAGCTGTTTAGGATGTAAACATAATATTTGAGTGTTTAGATATGGTACTTGAGCCAGATTTCAGCCATCTCTCTCATTCTCATTGTGGGTGGTATGGTAGGAGTTTTTGTTGTCTGTTGCTGTGGTGATGGGTGATGTAGCTTTGTCGTCTGAGGGCGGTGGAGGTCATGCCCCCAGGTGCCCCCTGCTGGCATCAGGCAGATGTTCACCTGGAACACATTAGCCTTGGAGCCTGTCACTACCTGCTGATACATTTATCAACCTCCTGCCCAGATTTAATTATCTCCCATAGACAGAGACAGAACAGGGCACCAGGGCGCGCGTGTGTGTGTGTGGGGAAAGAGAAGCTGCTTGTCTGTATGTGTGTGATGCGTTGTTAAGAGAGAATCAGACCTGTTTGAAGTAAAGAGGAAATCAGTTTTGGCCTTGTTTACTTTCTTAATACACTTCCTGGTTCTGTTGTGAATGATGCATCAAAAGAATAGTTCACCAAAAATGAAAATTTGCTGAAAATATACCCTCAGGCCATTCAAGATATAGATGAGTTTATTTCTTCATTGGAACAGATTTGGAGAAATGTAGCATTACATCACTTGCTCACCAAAGGATATTTTGGAGTGAATGGGTGCCATCAGAATGAGAGTCCAAACAGCTAATAAAAACAACACAATAATCCACACGACTCCAGTGCATTAATTAATTGTCTTGTGAAGTGAAAAGTGTTTTTAGAAAACAATTCCATTATTGAGTTTTTTTTCTTCTGGCCAAAATGTGAGTCCATAATCCATTATAACACTCCCTTCAGTAAAAAAGTCCATCCCCTGTTGTCTTCTCACATCAAAATCCACAAACATATTTACTTAGAACTGTTTTTGCTCGTTAACAGTGCTTGAACTGTTCATATTTTCACTGGAGAAAGCAATATTATTGATAGGGTGTCTTAATGATGGATTTGTTTTGTACAATCATGCAGCTTGTTTTGACTTCACAAGATTTTAATTGATGGACTGGAGTTGTGTGGATTACTTGGGTTATTGTTGTTATTATTGATGTTTTATCAGCTGTTTGGACTCTCATTCTGACGGCACCCATTCACTACAGGCTTAGAGGATCCATTGCTGAGTAAGTGATGTAATGCTACATTTCTCCAAATCTGTTCCCATGAAGAAACAAACTCATCTACATCTTGGATGACTTGAGGGTAAAGTTACAGCAAATTTTCTTTTTTTGGGGGGAACTATTCTTTTAATTTCATGGTATTCCAAAGAAAAGAAATATCGGTAAATATCCATAAACTTAACAGATAATGTCCTGTTTGTGTTTGTACACATGTAAGTGTGTTTGCATGTGTGTTTTATGTCACTCTGGGCTGCAGTAGAAGATTACAGGGTGTAATGCGGCATTCTGTAGTGGCTGATGTAGAAATCCACTCATAGCTGTGCAAGCTCAAGCGGTCAGTGTGATTAAGCTAATACGATTAGCCATAGCTATTTTATCCCAGAGATTAGCACATTGGACAGTTGAGTGAGAGGAAACATACTTCAGCCGATGCTGATTCAAGAGATTATCAACTCCAATCTGGCTCTTCAAGCTGTCTGAGGCCTCTCGAAAAGAAATAAACCTTTTATTTTAAGGAGAATATGGTACCTATATTGGTTGACAAATTTATTAAACAGCTATTATTTGATCTATGGAAATCAGGGGAACATTTGTGGATTAAATTATTTATTTATTTATTTTGTTTTGTTTTATTGTGTGTGTGTGTGTGTGTGTGTGTGTGTTTTATTTCAATTAACTTTTTTATTTTTATTTATTTTTTATTATTTTAAATTAGACTTGTTTGTTTTTGTCTTAATTTTAGTTCTGTTTGATTTTATTGTTTCAAATTATAATTACATTAATATTATTTATAAATAATAATATTTATTTTTGATAGTTCTTTTAATTTATTTAACTTTAGTTTTATTTTTTTATGAATACT
>NW_015635523.1:2516932-2540874 GCF_001515625.1 Sinocyclocheilus rhinocerous
GTTTTATTGTGTGTGTGTGTGTGTGTTTTATTTCAATTAACTTTTTTATTTTTATTTATTTTTTATTATTTTAAATTAGACTTGTTTGTTTTTGTCTTAATTTTAGTTCTGTTTGATTTTATTGTTTCAAATTATAATTACATTAATATTATTTATAAATAATAATATTTATTTTTGATAGTTCTTTTAATTTATTTAACTTTAGTTTTATTTTTTTATGAATACTTTTTAAAGTTGTATTTTTATATAATTATTATTTATTTATAATAATAATAACAATTATTATTATTTTTATTTATTTATTTATTTATCCATCCCTGTAGACGTGACCCTAGCATAACAGGTCTGAATTATATATATTTGAATTAAAAATGTCTTAATGATGGATTTGTTTTGTACAATCATGCAGCTTGTTTTGACTTCACAAGATTTTAATTGATGGACTGGAGTTGTGTGGATTACTTGGGTTATTGTTGTTATTATTGATGTTTTATCAGCTGTTTGGACTCTCATTCTGACGGCACCCATTCACTACAGGCTTAGAGGATCCATTGCTGAGTAAGTGATGTAATGCTACATTTCTCCAAATCTGTTCCCATGAAGAAACAAACTCATCTACATCTTGGATGACTTGAGGGTAAAGTTACAGCAAATTTTCTTTTTTTGGGGGGAACTATTCTTTTAATTTCATGGTATTCCAAAGAAAAGAAATATCGGTAAATATCCATAAACTTAACAGATAATGTCCTGGTAGAAAATTACCATGATCCTATCCATTTTTTATACTGTTTGTTTTTTGTTACAGCTTTGTTCTTGAACTATAAAATGAAGTCCCGTCCTTTTTATTTTTTCTCATTGATTGCCCCATTTCACTCAAAAGCAACTTCAAGTAAGTTCTATTTGTAATGTTTCCAGTTTACTCAAGGACACAGTATTTATTTATTTATTTATTACTTTTTACAAGCTATTTCTTATGTAATATAATACCTTTTGCGGTAATTAATACAGTCATTTTTATTTCTATAGTTGTCTAATTCGTTTAGGTATTCAGATTCACTCTGTGTCTTTTAATTATGTACAATTTGGCATCTAATCACTGAAGCCTGACAGCTTTGGGCTCCATGATCCACAACCATCTCCCGTCAGAGACGTGTGCAGAATAGGCGCTTTATTCAGTTCCACCGTCTAAATAAGCAACAGCAGTGTTGTGAGTCACATGATGGATCTTCCCCAGCTTGAGGGTAAAGTTACAGCAAATTTTCTTTTTTGGGGGGAACTATTCTTTTAATTCATGGTATTCCAAAGAAAAGAAATATCGGTAAATATCCATAAACTTAACAGATAATGTCCTGGTAGAAAATTACCATGATCCTATCCATTTTTTATACTGTTTGTTTCTTGTTACAGCTTTGTTCTTGAACTATAAAATGAAGTCCCATCCTATATTTTATTTTTTCTCATTGATTGACCCATTTCACTCAAAAGCAACTTCAAGTAAGTTCTATTTGTAATGTTGCCAGTTTACTCAAGGACACAGTATTTATTTATTTATTACTTTTTACAAGCTATTTCTTATGTAATACCTTTTGCGGTAATTAATACAGTCATTCTTATTTCTATAGTTGTCTAATTCGTTTAGGTATTCAGATTCACTCTGTGTCTTTTAATTATGTACAATTTGGCATCTAATCGCTGAAGCCTGACAGCTTTGGGCTCCATGATCCACAACCATCTCCCGTCAGAGACGTGTTTGTATGATTTTCATTCACTGTTGAATATGTTATCGTTTAAAATGAAACTTTCTAGAATAAGATGCTTTGAATTGCATTAACTGATTCTTAAAACACTTACAAAACGTCTCTGAAAGGAATAGTTGACCCAAATCTTAATGAAAATTTTATTAAATCTTTGAATTTTCTGCAAACATTTCTGCCTTTTTTTCTGTATTTTTGTTTATTTTTGTCTTGCTTTGTTCTGGTTTTGTTTTGTTTCATTCTTAGATCTATCTATCTATCTATCTATCTATCTATCTATCTATCTATCTATCTGTCTGTCTGTCTGTCATGTAGATACACAGAATACATATTTCTGCTGTTCTTCAATAAAGTGGAAATATAATTTTCTTGTGCTTTTAGCAATCTATTTTTTGATTAGATCTAAATTATCATTAATATTAAAATATTTTAATAATTTAAATACTTTAAATCATCATGATGCCGCTGATTAAATTATATTAATAAAATATATAATATTTATACATATATAATGATTTTGATACATATATGATACATATATAATGATCTTGTGTGGAAGACAAAAGGAAATAAATTACTATACTTTTTTGTGGATGGGCACCAGAGACTGTTGTGGTCACCATTTATTTTCACTGTAGGGAAAAGAGCAGTTTGAACATTCTGATAAATATCTCCTTTTGTGTTTGATGGATTGGATTTAGGGAGTGTATTCAGTCATTAATTTCTCAAGCTCATTCAAACTAAAATGGTGAGTTTATGAATCTTTTTATTTTAAATCAAACTACACTGGTTGCACTGTATGTTTGTTTCTCAGCCAATGACCTGCATAAGAAAGACATCTTTTTATCTCTACACAAGTTGTAACTTAGCTTGCGAAGTATGATTTAATTTTCCATGGCCACTGAATGGAAAAACTGGTTGTATGTAGTCTAACAGATTTTAGGCATGAATGAGCAAGAAGAGCTTTTGCTAATGATATTACAATGCAGACTTGATGAGAGATATAGCTGTCTGTTATGGTTTTTAATGGGATTTTAAAGAAAACATTTTTAAGAGATAAGCATGTGTGTTTTGATATCCGAGATGTCTTGAATCAGTTTGAGTGTCCCTGCTGCACGAATTGAAGTAAAAGGCCTTTGAACAGAGGAAATCAAAGTGATTTGTTAATAGGCTTTGAGTTCTCTTTCACCACTACTGCAAAATATAAAGATATGTCACTTAGAATGGTAGAAACATTGGACTCACAAGCATAATTCTTTTGTTTTCAGGCTGTGTGTTTTGTCTATACATGCCTGTGTACATCTTAAAAATGTCATTTTTTTAATGTTTGCCTAGGGCCCAAGAACAAGCACAGATTGACAGTTTATTCACCAAACCAGCACTAGTTTCCCGGAGGAGAGCCTGTCGTAGCCTGGCACTTCACAAAGCACTTTACACACTAGACACTTACAACATACAAAAGATGTCTAATTGCACCGTCAAATAATAAAGATATAATTATATAAAAAGCCAGGAAGACATGTTCAGCAGTGCAAAGAAAGCAAACAAGAATTCCTCAGCTAAAGAGTAACTGCAAAAATTTATTTCATTTTTATAGTCTGCTTATAAACCGATCCAGTAAAGGCACATAAACAGCCCATATTTAAAAATACAGCAATTTTGTTGCACGCACACATGCAGATGGAGTATATTTACTAGATATTTTCAAACACGGTTCATCTTTGAACACATTTGGACATTGAAAGATCAACTTGCACTTATCATCCTCTTCCCTTCACCCTCTGCTCAGGCTGTTTTCGGAGGATCAGTGGAACAGCCGTTTTTCTGCAGTATCACTTCTCCGTGTGGTCAAATCTCCTTAGAGCGTGGCCTTGTTAGATCCACCATGACATGCCAAATCAGCGTGAGTGGCAGATAGCGGTGCCACGGGCCATCAGGCACATCACTCACTCGCACTCACTCACGGCAAGAAGACAAGCTTTATTTCTTTTGTATTTTGGAGGAGGAGGTTGGTGGGTCATGTGAGTTTCGCCAGCTAGACTCAAATCCTTGACAGCGTGTAAGACACAAAGATGCTAATATTGCGACATCATTTACAGCTGCCATGTAACATTAATCTGAACAAGATGTGATAATAGAAATAGGTTTGTTGAGCTAAAAAGAGATGCCTTATAGAATAAAGGTGCAGTCACACCCTCTGGAATTCTTCGGGGATCACCGGTTTCCATCATAAAGACATCTACCGGCTCTGTAAATGACACTCTTCTTTCATTTGTCATGTTTAATCACTTTGAGAGATGTCAGCACATTCAATGTCATTGCAATGCTCCTTTTAATGGAAGGGTAAGAGCCTCATCTGGCGTCATTGTGAAGTCCTCTGTCTCCATTTTATTAAAAAGACTTGTCGCCTACAGCGTTCAGGCGCACTCAATAATTCGCTTTGATTACCTGAAGGAAATAATACACTATTGCTTATTTTAATGACTTTAAGATCCCTCGTGTGCATCTTGCTGATGGGAGCACTTTTAATCATCGAGCTTCGATAACAGCGGCTGAGGTTGTATTTCTTCCCCGGGCTTGCTGGAATACTAATGCGCTTCGCTGGTGTAATGGCGAGACGAGGTCATCGCTGAAACACCCTGTCACTTCCTGTCAGCGTATAAGGAAGAGGAAGTCGTTTGAAAGGCTTCTCACACACCGTTTAAGCCGTTTAATGAACTGCTGAAGAAAGTAACTTTTTTTGGTGGTTTGCGGTTAACTCGAGGGAAGTATGCATCTGCGACCTCAACACAATTATGGTTTGTAGTTTTTGCTTTGAACTGTATGGGTTTAATAAATTTTACTTTTGCAGCAGAGCTGACTTAACCACTAACATATGCACACTTACACCAGAGCAAATTGCTTTAAGAATACTTTTTCTGTTCATTAGTTGGAATTTGATTGAACTGGTTACCCGTTATTTTATTGTTTTATTTTATGTTATATATAAAAATGAAAAATATGGCACTTCAGACATTAATTTTATTTTTAGTATTTTTTAGGTTTAGTTAATTTACTAAATAAATATGCTACTGTTCAAAGCATATATATATATATACTGTATATATACATACTGTATGTGTGTGTGTACATTTATATTTAAAGACATTTATGATTTCTATTTCTACTGTATATATACATACTGTATGTATGTGTGTGTGTACATTTATATTTAAAGACATTTATGATTTCTATTTCAAATAAATGCAGTTCTTTTGAACTTTCTTTTTAATAAATAATCCTGAATAACAACACTAAATACATTTTTCTTAAGCACCAAATCAGCATATTAGAATGCTTTCTGAAGGATCATGAGACATTGAAAATTCAGCTTTACCATCACAGGAATTAATTACATTTTATTCAAATATAAAACGGTTAGTTTAAATTCAAATAATATTTTACAATATTATGATGTATTTTTATCCTTAGTGAACATAAAAGAGTTCTTTCAAAATGTTCAACCTCAAACATTTTATATAGTGAATATAAAAATAGAAATCTATACTAGGTTCTATTTTGGCCATTATTCATATTGTGTAATGTTTCGAAAAATACTCATGTTGCATGGTGACTTGTTTATGTTCATGTTTAACACATGATTATGGCTAATTCAGATTGCAATTCTGTATCCTGTTCATCACCTCAATTCAACCTGAAGAATTTAATTAGAGTTTAAAACACATTCTCACTTCAGTTCTGAATGGCGCACAACCCTGACATACACCGGTATAGTCGCCCATCTCCAGAGTCCCGCTCTCTCTCTGTCGTGCTCCAGCCGTTGCGCCTGCAGTTTTCTCTTTGTGCTGGTGTCAGTCTTCCTGATACACAGAGCTCCTGCTGTCATGGCTCTCGGCAGCTCCTGTTGGCGTGCTGTGGGGTCTGCTGGAATAATGGATAGAGAGGTTTCTAATGTCACAGCAGACTGACAGCTCACTGGAGGAGAAGAGAGGGACGCCATTGCGGATCTGTGTGCGCCAAGGGGAGGCCTGACATGCCCCTGAGAGAAGTCGTGTTCTGTGTTTTTCAGGCAGCTGAGAAGAGCCTGTACTGATATTAGTCCCTAGACACTGAAAAGCTGCACTTATGTGAAAATGTCAACCTGTTTCTTTCACTTTTATGAGTGAGTTTGCTAATATGGCATTAACGCTTAGTTTGCTTAAATGGAAAGACTGTTAGTTAAGGACAGAGCGATATCTGAAACAGTTCAGTTCAGATAGTTAACCAACTTGGTAATGCTTTACTTGAAGCCTGCATGTATATTTCAGTAATACACGTTGAATAATAATTATAATATAATGCATTGCACTATTATAAATAGCTAAACATGAATCAGTAAATATTAAATCTATTTACTGATTCATGTTCAACGATTAATAATATTGTAAGATATCGTTTTGTAATTGTTGTTATAATTATTCATGGGAGCATAACTGATTGTAAGGAAACCTTTTTAGCCCTAAAAGTGATGATCCCCTTCCTAGAATATAATTACAGATATGAATAAATAAATATATATAAATCTATATATTATTAGTGCTGTCAAATGATTAATTGCAATTAATCGCATCCAAAATACGTTTTTGTTTACATAATATTTGTGTGTGTACGATGTATATTTATTATGTAGGCTATATATAAATACACACACAAATATTTACATGTCTATATTTATTTATATTCATATAATGTATATTATATATAAATATATTTAATATATGAACATAACATATTTTTCTGAAATGTAAACATGCATGTGAGTGTATTTATATATACATAATAAATATGCACAGTACACACACATATATTATGTAAACAAAAACTTTTATTTTGGATGTGATTAGTCGCGATTAATCGTTTGACAGCACTAATATATAATATTGTACCATTATACTAAATTTATGCAGATTTAAAATTAGGTTAGGATATTAATTAAAATTAGGTTTAATCTCCTTGGATGTCAGTAGAATAGTATATATTTAAATTTAACAAATTTTTTATATTTAATTTCTTAAAATGTCAACTTTTACAGCTTTTAAATTGATAGTTCATCCAGAAATGAAAATCCTGTCAAAATTCTCACCTTCATGTTATTTCAAATTTTCAAACCCCTAAAAGACAAAAGGCAACATTTTAAGAAATGTCTCAATGTTTTGCCATTCATTCATTCATTCATTCATTCATTCCATACAATGAAAGTCAGTGTTAACCAAAACTGTTTGTTTCCAAAATATTGTTTATTCAAAAAATATATATATATATTTTTTATGTTCCACAGAAGAAAGTAAGTTATACAGTTTTGGAATGAAATGAGGGTGAGTAAATAATTAAATAGTTTTCATTTTTGGATGAATTATCCCTTTTAATTAACCCCCTGTTTGAAAACGCAGGTTACAGTATATTATAAGATAGTGTCTAAGCATTATATATTATGCACGCTTCATGTAAATTATTTACTTTTCCTCATAGCACATCTCTCTATAAAAGTGTTTTGTGTATATTGTATGGCACATTTCTGTGGTCACTGTGAAGGTCAGGAATAAATGATTTGATGTGGTGAGAAAATAAAGGGGAAAAAACTGAGAACTATTGCAAGCAAAAAGCTGTTGTAGCATGTCTAGTGGCGCGTTACAAACCCAGACAATGATTATAACAGCTATTTCTTAAAAAGGGTGTAAAAATCAATTTTTGCGACAAGCAGAAAGCTTTTCTGACCCACATTCAGAAACGCCATCCCCCTGTACCAGCCTTTAATCCAGTCCGACCAGAGGCTCTGAATAAATCTGCATTCAATTAAAGGATTACTGCCTGTTTAAACAGCATTTTCTCTCTGCCTCTTTCTTTCTTTATCTTTCAAGTGGGTGTCCATGAATGGCGGAATTGTACGAGTGGCACTTTGTCCACTGAAAGGGGGAAAATCACAGGCAGAAACAATCACTAATATTGATGACATGTCACAGTTGAGCAGTTAAAATTGGACTGGTTTAAAATAATTGCTCACTTGAACATGAAAATTTCTGCAGACCTGATTTCTTTCTTCCATCGAGCAAAGGGAACATTTTTGATGAATGTACTGAACATTTTCCCCCCATGTTATTAAGGTGAACTGCAGCTTTTATGCTTCTAAAATAATATAAAGTATGACACTCCATATAGGAACAAATTGTTCTTTTGAGTCAGATCTTTACTGAATTGGTTGATTGGTTCAAAAAGCCATTCTGAATCATTTAGTTAATCAGACTGATTCAGTTCTTGAATTCAGTGTACTGACTTGATCTGATAGTAGTGGTTAACAGCTCTCTTCAGAAGACTTGGAATATAAACACTTTTATAACAACTTGTGTAATGCTTTTATGCTAATTTAGCATCCTTTTGGAAGAATGGCCTCTATTCATTGGAGTTGCATAGAAAAGGGACATTAGGATGTTGTCCGAAATATCTATTTTTGGAGGAAAGAAAGGTTTAGAATGAAGTAAAGGGGTGAGTAAAGTTTGACATGATGATGTCTGAATTGTAATTTTTGGCTTGACCAATTTAGTTACCAAAGATATGATGGGTGAACAACTGAAAAATGCAGAAGGTCAATGGTATGTACCAGAATACCATTTGTTTTTATTTAATTCATAATATATTCATGCATTACAGGGTTTCTGCAAGGTCTTAAAAAGTCTTAATTTCCCCTTAAAGCCTTAAAGTCATGGCAAAAAAATCTACTCTATTTATTTTGGCAGATATTTGTTCTTGTTTTAATGATAAACTCGTAATGACGTATTATGTTCCATTCCATTTGTTCCTTAAATTTTCTTTACATGGTCTTAAACAGGTCTTTAAAAGTCTTACATTTACCTTCATAAAGCCATGCAGAAACCCAGCGTTATTTAATTTATTCATTTATTCATCCACTGTTATTTTTTTCACACATTCCTCACATCTGATGTCAGCAATGTCATTTATAATACTACAACAACAAGGCTGAAACGCACAAGTAGACTTAACTGGAAAAGTGTATGTGAGCGTGAAGAAAGGCGTTTGTAAACAGTAGGTGGTGACAGGGTCCATATGCTTTGTGCAGTCAGCCCTCTTACTGAAAAGTTTATTTAAACCTCTGAACATGTGCTTGTGCTCGGTAATGACAGGCAATAAATCAGAAGAGACAGGCCTTGAGCTGAAATAACAAAGAATAAAACCTCTCACCATTGATTTAGTAGAAAATGTGTGTGGATTTTATAGATTTACTGTGCTGAGAGGCATTTGACTGAATTTATAGTGCAGGTATGGCAGATTAAGTGTACGTTGTGTTGTGTGTGCGTGTGTGTTCATATATATCCTTCTTTGTGGTCTCTTGTTTCCTGCTCTGCAGGGTTGTCCTATTGGAAAAATAAATTGGATGTGACACAGTTTGAACGCCTCTCTGGGACGTGAACATGCTAACCAGTGGCTTTATTAATTAGCTGATAATGAACCGCTCATGCTCTGTTCCACAGAGGTGAAGCTGTAGATTCTGTTCTCATCGGTGTGTTAATTACAGGTGCCTGTGGTGCGCACGACCCCTCTCTTACTCTCTGTTTCTCTTTCTCTCTGTCTGCCTTCCTGTATATTCAGCACATACTGCATTAATGCTGTCGACAGGGACCATAACATCTGGAGGCGACATGTGTGTGGCATTTGAGAGCATGTGGAGGAGACAGTGAGCATGTGTTGGTTGCAGTGTGTGCAGAGGTTTATGTATTTTACATTTGTTTGTGAAAGAGAGAGTCAGCGTTTATTCAGCAAGGAGTATTTATGAGGAAGAGCTGCTGTGTGCTTCTATCTATCTATCTATCTATCTATCTCACCCTCATGTCGTACCAAACCCGTAAGAACTTCGTTCATCTTCGAAACGCAAATTAAGATATTTTTGATGAAATCCGAGAGCTTTCTGAACCTGCATAGACAGCAATGCAACTGACACGTTCAAGGCCCAGAAAGATTGTAAGGACATCGTTAAAATAGTCCATATGACATCAGTGGTTCTACCATAATATTATGAAGCTATGAGAATACTTTTTGTGCACAAAGAAAACAAAAATAATGATTTTATTCAACGGTTTCTTCTTTTCTGTGTCAGTCTTCCACACTGGTTATGAAACTTGGTCACTGATAGTAGAAAGTGTCAGATTATCTAAGGTCAGTGATTGGTCAGACCACTATTGTCACTCCCACTGATAAGATGTTTATCTGATTTGGGGTCAGGCCTAAATCCAATGTCAATTTCTGTGGATGAGATACAGAGATTTAAGATTAAAATGATATGTAGATTGTACTATATTGATTTTGTGTGTGTGTGTGTGTCCAGCAATTTACAGATGAAAGAATCAGTAGAATTTTCTATGAAGGGAATATACAGCATAACGGGACTGATACTCAATGAACATAGTGGTTGATATCATAATGGCATCATAATCTGTGAATAATCCCTATTGGCTTGGTCCTTAATCTGACCAAACTAAAATGTATGCAAGCCTGTGTGTGCTATTGGGTTTGTAATGCATGTGCTTGTATATGTTATGCTGTGTGTGAGCGGGGAAGATGGGCGGATGGAGAGAGAAAAGCAGAGGCGGAATTACAGCATGGTACATTTTTCACAATCGTAAAAGGCTTGGAAGCTCACTTGAGGATGACACTGCAGAGAACACCGTTTATCAGTGTAGGCAGTTTGTCAGAGCTGTCCTCAAAGTACTCTTTAATACCTCTGCTCAAAGCGCTGCCTCTCTTTCTCTCTGCTGCTACTTTTTCTTCCATCTGTTTGATTAGGGAAGCTGCTTTTTAGGTGTCTGCATATAACCATTTTCACTATAGCTCACAGATCAGAGCGTAAAAAAGTCACTAAAAGCCAGAACACGATGGGGAAATGGGATAGAAGAAAAGATTTTCACTGGATTTTGCACCCTAAAGGGGTCATATCATATTTTCCTTGATCTTTTGAGATAAGACTTCATTGTGCTATGGAACCGTACTGTATATATCAGAACTCAGAATTTCCTCCACATGCAAAAAGGCTGTTTATTGAAACCGTGCTGCAAAAGTGACTCATTCCATACCTCTGCAATTTTCTGATGTCAGACAGATGAGTGACAGATGACACATTTACATAACTTATTGGATATCATCATCATTCAAAATAACCTACACTCTCAGAAAAAGGATATAAAGCTGTCACTTGGGTGGTAGCCTTTCAAAAGGTACTAATATGTAGGCTATCTTTAATTTACTAATATGCACCCTTTAGGTACAAAGGTACCTTTTTTCTGAGAGTGTATAGGAGCAACTAAGTGGAATCATTAAATCTGTCTACATAGTCAATTGCTATTGTGACTCTTTATGTCAATTAAAAATATAGGCCTATATGTAATTCCTAGAATTATTTAAGGTATTTCAGCTCTACCTGTTTGACAGGTTAATCATTATTACATCAAGCTAAAATGCATGAATGTACATAGAGTATTTGACTTTTTTTTTTTAATAAAGAAGTAAATAAATAATGTTAGCAGGTGTGTTCTGCCAGTTACATGACAGTTGGGATCAATTTAAATGGTGAAAAATTGTATGGACCTTGGTGATATCAGTTGGACCTCAGTGCCTACTCTCAAAATTAAAGTACATCTTTTTACAATACATGAGATAAAAGTAGGGATGCAAATTTTGACAGCTAAAAATGCCATTATCGGTTTTGGCTGAAAGAGAAAAAGGTCAAAAATGTAATCTGTTAACTATCATACATATCATAGACTTGTGTCATATATTGTTGAAAAGGTCTCAGTTAGCTGAATACAACAAACGTCCACCAGGATGGTAATACTTACTTATTTATTTTTATTTTTTTACGTTTACATGTGAAAGTAGTTTGAATATTCACATATTTGAGCAATTATTGTCATGCATGCATGATTTTTCTTCTTTCCCACGAAAAACAATTTTGTGTCTCATTTCATTGGGTGAACCAGCTGTCAATCTGAATGGGCCAGTGTCACCTTGGCACTTATGTAGCCTCACTGCTCTACGCGATAAGCTGATTTGGTGTGGTGTGATGCGACATGAAACGACAAGTTTGGAAGGGAAAAAATGAATGATATTACTTTAGTTATTCAACTGATCTGAGTAAGTCTGATCTTAAAGGCATAGTCCACCATATCGTTCCAAACCTGTGTGACTTTCTTTTCTCTGTGGAACACAAAAGAAGATATTTTGAAGAATGTTAGTAACGAAACAGTTGTGATGACCCTTGATTTCCATTGTATGGATGAAAACAACTAAGACTAATTTCTCAGAATATCTTTTTTTGTGTTCCATGGAAAGCCATACAGGTTTGGAACAACACAAGGGTGATTTTTAAGACACTTTTGCTGGCCAGTAGTACAGTAATGGAATGTAGCAAGGCACTCACATATTTTTGTCCCGACCATCTGGACCAACAGCAGGCCTGGATGCCCTCTGTCAGACTCACTTGGGAATGGGGAAGGGTGAAGAGCCGGAGCGTCAAATTAATTATCCCAGCGAGTTTGTTTCCCACCGACAAGTGGGAAATGTTCTGGACATGTCAAGCACCCCAAAATGTGTGGTTTTGACGTCCATTGCTCTTTTTTGCACTATTTAAAGTTCTTGTTCTGTCAGGAACATCATTGTGATGCTGTGAGCTCCCAGACAAAGATAAAGGGGGTGGAGAGAGAAAGAGATGGAGGCAAGAGTCTCAGTGGGTATCAGATATTTAATCAGAGTTTGGGGCGAAACAAGGGAATGAGAAGAAGTGTTTCATGTGCTAAAGTCCCCTGCAGGCCCCTCCACATCTCACATTAAACATGTCATTGAAGCCGTTAGTATGCAGCATGTCTAATTGGATGCAATGCCTGTTTTTCTTTCTTTCCTTGCAGGATGCTGGGTTGGGAAATGCATCCTGGGCCTGCTTAGAAGAAAGATGACAGAATGCCCTGACTTCAGCCTGTGAGAGACACAATAAGACGGCAAGATGGATTTCTGTTTCTTTTATTTCTTTTGCTTATCTCTCTATATTTTTTCGATTATTCTCACAAGCACAAATTGTTATTGAGAGCTTTACGGATTTAATTGTTTATTGTTTTAAATGTTGTTCATCAAATGGTAAAACCAGGAAGACCTCAACGCAATACAAACAGGAATCACACAGACACTCAGTTTAGTGTGAACAGTACACGTATATGTGTGTGTGACTCTCATGTCCAGCCTTTTGAGAGGGCTCTCGACCATTTCATCTTGTGCTTTGTGCTCTGGCTCTTTGAGGGCAGCTTGCTTTAAAGTCCCTGTAGTGAAGGTGCTCATGAACATTGGTGTGTGTGTGTTGCTCTAAAGCACACTGAGGTTCTGTATTCTCTCCAGGAGTTTATTTAAGTGAGTTTAAAAAGCTCTGACCTGTAAGCTCAAAGCCTGTTTTTGATCATCTAAGATTTCACTCTCACCAGTACAAAATCTAAAGTTGATATTCAGTATGTTGTGATGTTGAGAGCTGAGGGGATTTTTTTTTTTAGAAGAAATGGAGCTCACAGAACAGGTGTGAAGGGTCCTAAGGACCTCACAAGATTAGTGAAACCTGAAAGCACCTACATAATTAATAAACAAGTTATGTAATGTCTTAATGAATATGTAAGAATGCAGAAAGGTTTGTGTGAAGGTTATGTTTAGGCTGTAGAAAAATATTAACTTAATGTATGCCTGGGATCTTTTTTAGACCAAAAACCTTTTTTTGTGGATTGCAAGATCACTTATAATAACTGGTATAGTATCATTTTAATCTTTTTACAAACTTTATGATGCTTCATTGCACATCCATCGAAAGAGTGGTTCTCGACAGGATTTAGAGACTCCATGATTATTCCAGTTGTTCATTATTTTACTGGATAAGGATATTTTTTCTTGTTTGATGTTTTATTTCTACTTGATAAAATAAATATTTTTTTGACTTAAGATATTATAAATATTCATGAGTTTCTCAGGTCTAAAAATGATAGATCCAAGTTTTCTAAGACGGGAATTGGTTCTTCCATGAAACAAGATTAATATAATTAATTTCTAGTTTATTAATTGTTTTAGCTTATTTTAATGCTTGTTTTGTCTTATTTGAGTGTGTGTGTGTGTGTGAGTGTGTATGTGTATGTGTATATATATATATATATAAGAAGTGAATGGAAAGACCCTACCACGACCATGGTTTATACGCTTGTCTATGCCTGGCATGATCCTATGAGAAGTTTTTATCCAAACCTTATTAATTACACTCAAGGGAGTAGTTATTGTCATCAAATTACAAAGCTGTAAGATCAATAGGCTCATTTCTCACAATGAAATAAAAATGAGAGTCAGTGAAGATATAAGGTCTACAGCAGGAGACAGTTTCATTCCACAAAGTGTGATCAGACTTGTTTTATTGATAAATCTGATGGACATGCTGATGCGTTTTTATGTAACAGTCTAATGTGACAGCTCCCTTCTTCTGCCTTTCTCAGATTTACAAACAGATACACATTTTGTCTCTGGGCATATTGATACTGAGCAAGGATGTGGTGAAAGCAAGATGAATGGTGGTAGTCAGAACAATTGTCAGAAGAACTATAGTGAATGGCTTCTGTTAGTGTTTTATATGACAGGAACCTATATATAAATGTAAAAATGTAAGGAATTATAGGAACCTGCTTCTTGCATTTCACATATAATGGTTTATAAGGGGCATGGAATATAAAAAAAACCTTTGACTTGTGTCGAGCACTTGTGTTGGTTGTTGCAGGTTGATGTGAAAATGGAGGTCATGTTCTACTTGCACTGAAGGTGTTGTAAACACAAAATCTGTGTTGTTTTGAGTATATGTCTGTGTGCTTATAAAAAGTATAGTATCCTTTAGCAGACACACTTAATCTACCAGTTCATCATTCAAGCTGCATCTCCCCCATCATCCAGAGGTCTATTCAGCTGAGACTGTCTTTGAGTCTGTGTGAATGGGATGAGATGTGACTCACACCCGTCAGATGAACACATTGAGCAGCCGTCACTGAAAGATGCAGGACAAAAGATGTAATTGCAGTTTGGAGGACTGAAGCAGTGCTGCTCTCACACACTAACTGGGTTTCTGCTGGATTCTGAACTGCTTTTTCATTGACAGATTCAAACGGTGTTTTGCTAAAGATGGTTTGACCAATAGTTTTCCTTTCTATTTCTTTCCATCCTTACTTTCTTGCATCTTTCATTTCTTCATTTCACTTCCATACAATACATCTATCAATCATTTTTTTCCCTTTCTTACTTCCTCCCCTTTCTTCTTTACTTCCTTTCTTTCTCTCCTTCCCTTTCTTCTTTCCATCCTTTCCTCCTTCATTACACTATCCTTAATTTTTCATCCATCCATTTATTCCTTTCCCTCCTTTTCTTTTTTCCAGCCCTTCTTTCTTCATTCCACCATCCTTTCTTTCCCTCCCTACTACTTTTCTTCTTTCCTCCTTTATTGCAACAGCCTTTCTTTTCTCACCTTATGCCATCCTTCTATCTTTTCCTCCCTTTCTTTTTTGACTCTTTCTTTCTTACTCCATCCATCAATCCCTTTCTTCCTTACTTTTTCTTTCTATCTTCCTTTTCTTCTTTCCAGCCCTACTTTCTTCATTCCACCTTCCTTTCTTTTTCCACTCTCCTCATTTTTATACTTTTTTTTAACCTTAGGAAGGATCATTTCCTTTCTTCCCCTTCATTCATTTAATTTATTCCTTCCATTCTTTCCCTCCCTACTCCTTGTCTTCTTTCCTCCTATATTGTGCCTTCTTTTCTCTACCTTATGCCATCCTTCTATCCTTTCTTTCTTACTCTATCTATCCATCCATCCATCCATACCTTTCTAAAACTTTAAATCCTATTCCGTTCTGTTCTTCAGTAATTACTATCTATGCTCATTCCTTCCTTTTATCTTTCTTTCACATTTTGCCTCTTACATCTCCCTTCCTTTCCTCTTTTTCTCTGCCAAGTCTCAGAGTCGTTCATATCAGATATCTAAGTAATTTTCTTGTCAAACTCATTCAGCAGCATATGTCTGAGCTGCTGGGTTTGTTGTGACTGTATGACACAGTGTTTTAGAGAGAGAGATGTCCAGTCATGGTAAATAATTTTTACAGAATCATGCTGATAACACTAAAGGGAAAATAATATCCCCTTCATTATCTCAGCCTTCCTTTAGATACAATTTAGCTCAAAGCCCTCCTTTCTGCTCTTGCTCTTTCACTGCTAAATTGGCTTCTCTTTGTGTTTTATAGATTAAGGCTTTGACCCCCGCGTTCCGCTTCGTCAGCTTTGTGTGTGTTCTGGCCAGTGTAAAACAACTAAAGGTTAAATCCCCCACTAAGGACTACATTAATGCCCATCAGTTTAAATCAGGCCATGACTTATGAAGCATTTATGAGCTCTAATTAACTGCTGTAGATTTGTGTGCGAGTGTGAATATGTGTGTGTGTGTAAATCACAACCTGACAGTCGATGCTTATCTTCAGCTTAATTAACCCCACATAAGTGCCCGGGTCCTTTTCTTCTCTTTAACAATCAGCGAATATTAGACACCACATAATTTCCTTAATAAAGGGTTCCATCTCATATTTTTAGGCAGACAAGGATATATAGTGCACACCTCCCATGTTACAATAGGTTATTCTGCTCCTGCTGTGCTTGCATGTGTTTAATGATAATGCTTGTCATTATAGTCCCAATCTAGGAGGAAAAAAATGGGAACCTTTTGTAATTATCATTGTAATGTTTAAACAATTTGTTTAACAGAGGTATGGTGGTACTAAATGTTATGTTTGCTGTTTGTAAAATTAGTTTTTTTTAAAGACTTGCTGAAATCTGTGTGTTTAATTTGTTGTTTGTATTTGGAAATCAATACTCCTGGTGGATCTGTCATAGGGTTTAGGCTTACAGGCCTTTGATGGCATTCCTGTGATAATCTGCAGGTCAAGACACAGATGCTTGGACTTCCTGGTTTAGCCAAAAACTCCACTCTCATTTGACCCTCTCCAGCGCTCATCTCTCAGCCGATTGCTCAGCATGACCCTCCTAGCATGACTGGAGTACACAATAGGGTCTTTTTGCAGCGTCTTCCAGACAGGTGTTTTAGCTGAGTCGGAGAAGAGTTATATTTGTTTAAATCAGCAACAGATACTTCTCATGTCCGTTAGCCAAACTGGATAGCACTGCTGGTCCCTCCCTAAGCAGTCATTTTCTGAATCCCATCCATTCTACCCAAGCCGCTTTAAGACATCGCAACAAATTTTGGATGTTCTCAGTTTAAGAGTACTGTCAATCCCTTGGGTCTGTGTGAACTGAGAAAAATCCTCTCATCATTATTCTAGCAAATATTTACCAGTTTCATAAGCCTTGGAGAGTTGATTTCAAAACGGCAACTGTTCAGTTCTGTTCTGTTCTGTCAGTCATTTCAGGGGGGTTTTTTCCACTGGTTTTTGGATGTAATTTTTTCTTTGGATTGCAAACTGTTCTATCTAAACAGAGAATGAATATACCTCCTGAGGATATTACAAGAATATTTAAATAGTTCTGTCCAGTTAATTGTAATACAGCACAGTTTGTGTGGGGGAGAAATGGAGATGAAACAAATTCATCAGCAGCTTGTAAAAATCTCACTGTTGGATTTGAGCAACATTCTTTAAATAGTGTAAAAATAAACAGAGTAGATAGTATATACTTTATGCGGTGAGGAAAAAATGGCTTATAATATAATATAATATAATATAATTAATATAATATTTTTCTTCTAAAATGTGTATATATGTATATGTATGTATGTGTGCATACTTCAGTATAAATTTCCATACTACAAGACATTGGCTGTATATATTTTGGCATATTTGTCTTTCACCCTCCTTTTCGTCGTATTCACACCCTCTGCTTTCATAGTGATGTTCTGTTTTCTCTTTGTCTCCTAATGGAATAATTGACCTGAGTTGAAAAGTAGGCTTGGAAGTGCCACTCTCTTTCAAACAGTGTATATAGAGGACAATAAACCATGCTGTTCAATCCCACAATCCATTTCAGCACAAAAAGCTGACCATCTAAATGTAATAGGATAGGATGAGATTACTTTCTAATTGAGGTGCGATATCAGGGGATATCTTTCCACATAATATGCTCTTATTTCTCCCACACAGGCTTAAATCTATGTGTGTGTGTGTTCACAGTCTTACATGTCTCTGAGTCTTTTTTATCAAGAGGCTTATCCAGGATTTCCTGGAAAACAGAAAAACAAAGTCTGAAGTAAGGAAACATTAATGACAGCTAGAGTGGCAGTGGGTACCGCATGTACACCAGATTAGAAGTGATTGCTTTTGGGTTGGTGGATGGGATTATCACAGTGTTAAGATTTAATCCTCCATAGAGGGCTATCTGGAGGTCCAGATTAAACCCACTAACGGATGCCAAGGGTGTGCAGGGAGAGAAGAGCCATTAAACATGGTAACTTTTTATGCAGATTGCATGGATGGTGGGTAATATGCCAATGTGTGTTGCCAAGGCATAATTTGTAAAGTACAAGAATTTGTTTTTATTTTTTATTCAAATGATGTGGATGTGCAGTACATCTTAAATGAAGTACTGCTTTTTAGAATAGCAAGACATGAGCTAGATAACAGTGATGCTTAACACAGCAGATTGTGCGCTGCTGCCATTAAATAATGCATGCATGTAGGCATATGTTGTCCCTGTAATAGCATTCTGTATCTCTACATGTGTCATCCCAGTCAGATACAAGCTTTAATCCTGCTTGTTTTGTTAAATCTGCTCACATCCAGATATTTTACTGGGAACTTGCATGTAACAGCACCTGCTAAAGCTAAGAGCAAGGTGAGCATATATGTGCTCCTCCCGTGTCAACAGGATAAACGTTCGACCCAGACGCTGTAAATTAACTCCTCGCGGAGGAGAAATTAAATTATGGCTCTCGGTTTGGCTGGAAAATGAGAGTTTAAGAACCTTATTGCAATATTGTGATAAATCAGGGAATTATGAAAGGCCAGATGGATGAGTGTGATTAGGGGCCCGCATAGAGCCCAGCCAAGCATCACTCACCAAGGAACCTTTCCGTCGAGTACCGCCGACACAAAACATTCTTAATCACTCTTTCAAGATTACAGCCGGCCCCCGAGACTACATTTCCACTTTGTCCTGTAGTTAAAGGCTTTTGGGTAAAATTGAGGCTGTTGCTCTCTTTGTGCTTTGACTTCAAATGGAACAAGGTTTTGTTTTACTCATCTCTCAGGGTACTGCTTTGGGTCAGCATTTCCATTAATCTGCTTCGAAGTCAAATTCCACAGTGAGTGTGTAACTGATACCTGTGAAGGACTGATGAAGAATAAAAGAAAGCATGAGATTAACACTCATACACTATGGCTTAGCTGAACAACAATAAGCTCTAAATACTACCTCATAGTTTATTCCATAAATCCTGCAATAACATCCTTACACAACCATTGTCATAAATAATAGATATGATGGCGGTGTTCCACAGGGACGTCTCCTCGGTCATCTAGAGTTTACTAGGGAATATGTGTAGAAAAGAAACCATATGTGTGAAAGCAAAATAGGCTGTTCATTTACTTTGAATAAATTGTGCTTGATAATAGCACCTTTTTTTGCATGTGCTAATTTAGTATCATTGTTCACTTATTATATTATATTGTTCTTGATTAATCTTAAATGTTTTACTTTGTTCTTGTCATGAAGCCTTGCTACTTGCTACTGCTTTAATAATAAAAAAATAATAAATAACTTAATAAAAACGATATAATTAAATAATATAAATTATAGAAATAAATAAATTATTATATTATATTATATTATTCTTTTTTTTTTACCTTATTTACCTTCAAAAGGTGCATTAGTACCTTAGTAATATGTACCCTTAAGGCACTACTGTGAACCTTTTAGGGGTAAATAAGGTACAGAGATGTCCCTTTCATGGTACTGCCCCAGTGACGAGCTGTTGTACCCCTAAAAGTTAACTTTTGTTGACATTTGTTGGTTAAACCATGCAGATTGTAGGTGGTAACTGAATAAGATGTTTTCCCCTAAAATACTGCTTGAAAAAGTGGCATAACTGTGTGAATATATGTCAAATAATTTCAAAAGAGTAGGCCAATGTCTGATTCAAAGCCCGACATAAAAAGGACAGGAAGGAAGGTTCTGTGATAACCATTGTGAGAGACTGTCGCTCAGACAGCCCAGCGTGTGAGTGGCACAGAGTCAGCCCCACCATTCATTGCAACTAATTGAATGCATTTGCTCGTGGCCATCAAACAAATGAGAATTTGTGTCAGGCTGCCGTTGACATACTGAATTGTGATAGATGATGTTCAAGCGTCTGACTCACATTTCATTCAGCGCCGTGAAATGAAATCAAAGCTACTGAGGGGAGGAAAAATCCGTCTGTCACCAAATCTTATCAGCTTGTCCATTTGTCAGCGTACAACTGCATTGAATCACATGTCAAATGAGATTTGAGACAGCATTTGTATTACATTTTTTAGGGATGAGGCTTCAGGAACATTTTAATTTTCACTGCAAGGCCCAGAAAAATAATGTTGCCTTTTGTCACGTGTTTGTCAACTGGTGTTGTTAAAAGAACTTTCTCTCTGTCTGATTCAAAGGCATGACAAAGGTGGTAGCCACTCGAGAAACACCCACAACAGCATCTTAACGGGATAGTTTACCCAGAAACTAAATTTCAATCATTGTTTCAGCCTCATGTTTTACCAAACCCTTTCTTTCCTCGGTAGAACACAAAAGGAAATACTTTGATGAATGTTCACGCTGCTCTCTTCCATAAAGTAAAAATGAATGTGGACTAGTGGCTGTAAAACATAAAAAAGCACCCTAAAGCATTATAAAAGTACACTATATGAGCCAAACCCTATATGCATAGAACTCTGCATAATTTTTGAACGAATGCATGCTTTGAACAATTGTGTGTCCTGGTGTCTTAGCTCAGCCCAGTTTAGCGCACTTACTGATTTAGCAGGAGATAGTCTCAGAGCAGAGAACTGCTTTGACACTATTGTGACAGTTCCACTCACGACTCAGCACCAATTCCGCTTTCCTCCTCTCTTGTGCTCCACTAATGATCATTGCAAGAGGAGAGGAGATAGAGAGAGGTGCTATTCTTTCATTTCACTGCCCTTACTAATGAGTGCCTGTCTCAGAGGTGGGCCTAAATATTCCAGGAAGACACACACAGAGCCTTCAGCAAAGAGCCCTGTAAGATTTACATTCGCAGCCAAATCTGTGATAATTTTTTTAATATAAAAATGACATTTTATCGTGTTGTTAAAGACCCTGTCTATAGACTTTGAAACACAAAACCACAAAAAGTTTTTTTTTCTTTTAAAATCATTTTTATGTGCCTAAAATGTATATGCTTTATGTACACTCTTTCACAACATTTCAAAGCCCAGTAAAGTAAGATTTTCAGTTGCAGCAGCGAAAATGATGCTCTGAACAGTTTAATAGTTACAATTTGCGGCGTTTGCAAGCAATTGACTGGCTAGGTAAACTTTTAATAAGCTGTTCTCACAGAACATTTGGTTTTTATAATGCTTATTAACTTACCAGCCTAAATGTATAGGAGAAACAGAAAGAGAACATATACAGTATATACAGTATCTTGTAAGTTGTTTCCACTGTTATGACTCATTATGTTTTCTTTAACCTTCCTGCATCTGCAGGGTGGCTGAGATTATATGTCATTCCTCAAGCGTCGTGAAGGGGCAGCCAATTTAAGCATTTTTCTGTCTGGAGGAAGCATGACCTCTGAGCACCTTGAATGCAACTTTGACAGAGGGATGCTGATTACAGTAACTGGAGTTTGGTGTTCAGGTTTGTGAGTGTGAGTACACAAAAAAAAAACCTCTTTGGTAAGAAATTTCCAATTTAAGAGTAGGCTATTTTGTTTTATTTTGCTTTGCTTTGTTTTGATTTGCTCTGTTTTTTTTTCTTTACTTTTTGTTTTGCTTTGTTTTTGCTCTGTTTTTTGTTTTGTTTCTCATCTGCCAGGCAAATTCTAGCTCACTTCTCCTCAACAAACCGTATGATTTGAGGTGTTCTTCATGCCTGTAGAACAAATGATGTGGCACAAGTTACACCCTAAAGTTTAATACTTAGTGGTTTATTCGAAATCCTAACTAGTAATTATGATTCTTGCCTTAGCAAACACCACCAATGAGTCTATAAAGAATAGAGTAATTTGTAGTGCACCCTCAGAGAGCATAGCTGGGAAATGCACAAGGCAGACCTGAATGACACTGTGCTAGACGGGATTTCCCCAGCGGCTGTTACTCTCATTATCAGAGCCTTCGTTTGCCCGGAGCTCTGAGACTACAAACTGTACTCATTAGAGGGGAAGAGAAGGCAAACCGATCCTGCAGCGTCTGCCCTAAATCTCTGTAACGTCGACTTGCTGTCATTTTTATAGTGCTGATGGAGGCCTGGAAAGAGAGGACAATGACCTTTTAAAAGATAATAATAAAAGCCTTCAGATGTGTCCCATGCTTCAAATGAGAGCCGACACAAATGTGACTGCCTTCTTTTTAAGGGCACCTTTTATACTGGCAGGAGGTTAAGTGTCTCACCTTAAGGTTTTATAAAACAAACCCCGCTCTGCCTGTTATGAAGTCACTAATAAACTTATTGGGCCTGCAAACCAATCTCACTACTTAAACAGAAAAGCAACAAATCCTAGCTATAAAAAAAAGCTGTGACAACAACAATATTTGAGGACTCCTTTGATATTAAATAAAATGATCACATACTTAAAAAAAAAAAAAAAAAGAGTTCCACCTACAAAAAAGGTTGCTCTAACGTACACTACTAGCGGTGTGTTTCATTTTAAATGCCAAATCCTTAAAATTATACGAGCAGTATACCTCCATTTTCCTTAAAGGCCACGGTCCTGCTTTAACACTCTGCTTCATTTATCTTATGAATACACATTAAATTTCAGATAGCCATATGCTTCCGCTTTTGAACTTTATAGTTTGCTCTCCCTTATGTCTGTCCATCATCTTAAATGATTCTTTATGGCCGTGTAAGGTCAGCATTAAAAGCTGAACTGTTTAATACGACGCAATATAACAGAGAAGTGAAATTCTTTTATAGGGTCATTGAAAACCATTATGAAAATTGGATAAATTTTTCAGTTCATTACCTCAGTATGAATTGAACAGCCTTGTTGGCTAGTGTGGCCATTTTTTAATGGAGGCTGTGGAGAAAGGGATAATCATTTTTAAATTCCCTATAGGTAATACCATATAAAACAGACAACGGTTATGTTGTGTAGTTATATACAGAAAATCATTAGATATGATTAAAGCGACTTCAAATATTGATGCTGAATAAACTATATGTAGTTTTACTGAAACCAATGAGGAAAAATGACCCATAAGAGGCAATGTCTTTGCATATGTTTGCACAGACATGGTTTTAATGGCAACAGCATTTGCCTAGTGTTTTGTGTTTTGTTGCTGAGTCACTGACGTTATTCAGAATCCAATGACATCCAACTGCCAACACAGGTTTAAGTCTATTTTATCCACAAGATTCCTGAAAACACAAGATTTACAGATGTTAATCTAAGACCACAGAACATCAGGACACACACACACACACACACACACACTTACTGTAGGTTTCACTTCTTATTGTCAAAATGTCATCATACAGTTGTAGTTGTTCTATACACCTTTATGTTGTATTGTTTTACAGACTTTTGTTTTTTAATTCTCTCTGTTTCTTTGTTCTAATAGAAAATTCTTTATTGAATTCATATTTCCTCAGCAGTAACACATACTCTGTTTGTTGAACAGGGCTGTAGGAGATACTCGCACACAGGGCCCTGATGCATGATGCAAGGGAAACCAACAGTGATCACAGAGATGTTAATGTGGTCACAGACAAGTGTAATCCTCTCACTTTTTCTCTCTCCAACACACATACATACAGTCAACACAGCTTTATTAGCATAAATATCAGCATTGCCATTTACAGTATAGCCAAAGTGTTATATATATATATATATATATATATATATATATATATATATATATATGCATG
>NW_015635523.1:2540970-2545575 GCF_001515625.1 Sinocyclocheilus rhinocerous
ATATATATATATATATTATTATTATTATTATTATATTGTGTATGTTGTATATTCTATATTGTGTATGATACTATACTGTATAGATATGTGTGTGTATATATTCAAAAGTGTGGGATCAGTAAGATTTTTTATGTTTTTTAAAGAAGTTTCTTATGCTCATAAAGGCTGTATTTTGATCAAAAATACTAAAAAAAAACTAATTTTGTGAAATATTATTGCAATTTAAAATAAGTTTTCTCACAATATAATTTATTCCTGTGAAGAACAGCATTATCATTACTCCAGTCTTTTAACAGCTCTGTCTAATACGGATAGAAGTCTGTCTAATAATCAGATAGAACTGTTAAACAAAGGAATTAAAATGTATACAAAAAAGTATTCTAACGATTGCTTTTATATTGTTAGTAACAGAAAAGCAAACATTATAATACTTTCTCATTTGTTGTCAGCATTCAGCACATACAAATTTATATAATTTAAACAAATCTTTGAATGACTAATGAACATTTATTTTCACAAACCTTGTAAACTTAGTCGAATCCAGCTGTGAGATCTGGCATGATCGCGTGTTTTCTGCGTGACGGTCGGTCCGTGTGAATTGAACGCTGACAGGAGGAGAGTTCAATTATGCTGCGCTTTATCTATTTGCCCACTGTGTGCTGTATGTAATTACCTTGGCTTTATTTGAAAAAAATATGATTGCCAATGCACACAAACTTCCCAGATTACTGAGTGCCCTGTTGGTTACAGTGTTTACTTCCTTTTTAATTATATTTTTATTAAATATTTATTTATTTGTGAAAAATCTAAAGTATAAGTATGTTCATTTTACACATTTTAAAAAAATCAATTTCAAATTTCTTAAATATTAATTAAAATAAATAAAATTATATCGGCTTTATATCGGCCATCGGCCACCCTGCTTTCCAAGGTATCGGCATCGGCATCGGCATCGGCTGTCGACCACTACTGAAGACTGGAATAATGGTTGATGAAAATTCAGCGCTGCGTCACAGAAATATATTATATTTTAAAGTATATTAAAATAGGAAACCACTATTAGAAATTGCAATAATATTTCACAATATTACAGTTTTTTCTGTATTTTTGTTTAAATAAATACAGCCTTGATGAGCATAAGAGACTCCATTAAAAAACATTAAAAACCTTACTGATCCTAAACTTTTGAACGGCAGCAGTGTATATACACACACATTTTGTTGTGTATATAAAACATTAAGCTAGTGAATATTTTTCATAAATTACTATTATTGTTAATGAAAAATAAAATAAAATAATTTTACAGTTTAAATATTTTCTTTTATTATTTTTTTATTATTTTTATTTTTTAAATGTAAAAGAAATGTTTTAATTTAAATGGTAAAAAAAAAAAAAAAAATTATTATTCCATAAATATATATACATTGTACAAAATTCGTTTTGTACAATAATCACTTGTCAATGTAATAAATTGGCCATTCAATTTATTATCTGCATTTACTGTGTTTCCAAAGTGTATAACGTACTGAAGTAGATAATAAAGGGAATTAACAGTGATTTTTCAGAAACTATTATTATTTAAAAAGGAATTATTATAGAACTGTTTTTTTTTTATTTTTATATATACATAAAATAAAATAAAATAAAATAATTGGGTACATATAAAGTATAGTCACTTGTCAGAGTAGCAAGTTGGCCATTAAAATACATGTTCATAGCTGGTGCTTATTGACATGCTGGTGTTGTGCTATCATTCTTCTCACTCTTCTCTCACACACACACACACACACACACACACAGATTTTGTCGTTCTCTCACACCCTCTCTCCATCTTGAGTGAAGCTCATTACTGTGGAGATGCAGCTGGGTTAGGGGTCACACACACTCTCTCACACACTCACATAGAGGAACATGTGATGGTGTAAATGCGCTGAAAGGATCATTTGACACCCACTTGGCTATGATAGCCTGTAATTCTCTGACTCTTTCTGAACTCCTCCTCGGCACGCACACATAGAGTGCACTCTCTCGGGTGGAAACTACTGCAGAAATGTGCCGGGTCTTCTCTCCATTTTTTCCGGATACAAAAACCCATCCCACTCGTGGATTTACGGCATGTATCAAAGCAATTCACAGCCGCAGCTCAGCCAAAGGTTTAGTGGAGGAAACCTGTGATTTCTGTCCACTCAATTCATTCGGACAACAGTACAATTTGTTTCTCGTCGTGATATGGGTGTTTTTTCCCTCAGACATGCTAGCAGGCAGCATCATTGCTCAAGGACAATAGGCCTGACAAGCCAATGACAGCGACACACATTTTTCTCTGGAAAATTATTTACCTGCAGAAATGAGTCTTGTATCAGTATGTCACCTCTTCTCTACAAGGTGCTTTGTTTATTCTTCTCTCCTATCACTGTTTCCTTTACCGTCTCTATTTATAGATGAGGTATGATAAAATAAAGCATCTTTCTTGTCTGCCGTGAGACATGAGGAAATGAAGAAATAACTGAATGCCATCTTTGTCCAGCACACATTCAATGTTTGTTTCAGGAAGGAACATGATTCTCAGAAAACACAATTGTGTGTCATTTGTACTTGGTTAGTTTTCAGTGCAGCGAGTTCAGTTTCTACTAAAAAAAATGAAAATTGATAGATGTTTGATACAAACCCTGTGATTTAATGCACCACAAAAAAAAATTTTTTTTTATTGTTTTTCAGAAAAGTGATAAAAAACTCTTTTGATAAAAAATATGTATACATTTTCTTAAAGCAAAAATATGAACAATATTAAAGACTAATTTTTGAAGTCTGTTAAAATGTAAATTTCTTACCTCATAGGCAATTTAATAAATGATAAACTTTTATATAATAAAATATATATTTTTTATTATTATTAAGTATAAATCTTAAAAAATGTGCATTTATTTTTTGGTTTAAAAAATTACCAATGAGAGATCTATCTATCTATCTATCTATCTATCTATCTATGCGTGTGTTCTAAAAAGGCAATTTAGCAATCTTTTTTGTTTTGTTTTTGTTTTACAATTTATTAATTATATATATTATATATACATATTTTTATTTATTATATATATATTTATTAATAATATTTTTAAGCATAAATCTAACAAAATGTAACAATGTGCATTTATTCTTTGTTTAAAAAAATACCAATGTGTTGAGAAAAATAAATGTAAGGAACTAGTTTACCCAAAGATGCAAATTCTCTTTTTCAGAAGGACTATTTGAATGGCTGTACGAATGGACAGACTGATGAATGAATGGATGGATTGATGGATGAACAGATAGACAGGCCGAGTGCTGAAAATCAAGGAAGTGGTCCGTGAGCTGCAGGTCTGGTGAGATGAGTGGAGGTTTGATGTATGGCTTCATCTCTGTACAGCAGCTGCTGCAGTCATTGAGGTAATGTAATAACCTACATCACAGTCATGCCAACATGCAGTGCTAGAGATGGCACTGACTGCAGTCAGATGAGTCTGTACAAGCCCACGGACCAGCTCTCTAACATATCTCTAAAATATCCTATACAATTGTGACATTAACATACAGTTTACGTCATAGTGGTTATTGTGTATACTGGCATGGCTGAAGTGCTGTATTTACCAGCACTATCCATTTTATAATAAATGTTTTAATATTCTAAAGCATTTATCGTTTAGTTGCAGGTAATCATTTTCCTTAATTCACATTCATGCCTGTTATTTTTAAATGCTTATTATTGGGCACACTGAAAGCCCCACCGAATGCAACAGCTTTCCAAGAGGCACGAAAACTAATAAGGATGACGGCATGAGTGGATATACGGATGGTAAAAACAAACTGTGAATGTCGACGGCATGTTGTATACTTATTGTGTTCGCTAATCTGAATGTGAACAGTGTGTCTTCGTTATTCAAGCAGCTGGCTGCTAGCATGAGTGTTAATGCTACTCGTTAATAAGTGAGTCACACGTTGCCAAATCACAAATAACATTGCTGTAGCTTTGAGTGTGAGGTTATTATCGTGTTTTAGCACTGTACTGAGATTCTTTAACTGTACCTCTCTCTGCATATACAGTGGCTCCGAAAAAGTACTTGGAAACTTGCACCATACTTACAAATACATTTTAGTGTATAAATATTATCAAACCAAGTGACATCTGCAAATAATTCTGAGCTCTTTCTGTGATGATTTTTTTACCAGCTTGTGTAACAGTCATTGTCTAAATTTTGAACACATTGTTATTTATAATCATACTATTGTTACTGTTGTTGTTATTATAAATAATAATATATTTTAAATTGATAATATTAATAATAATATATTAAAAAATTTAAGTATGTAAATGTTTTGTATTGCATACATATACATATACATATACAGTACACACACACACACACACATATATATATATATATATATCTAAAAATATTATTTTTCTTACAGTGTGAAATATCTTTGAAAAGCTGAAGGGAAAAGGAAACTATATATACAGTATTATGTGCTTCTGTTATCTAAAGAATTTTATTATGTAAAGATCTGAGTTTTTCTATTTATTTAATGATAGCAATAACAACAGAGATAATAATAATGATGTTGATAATA